>NC_085139.1:184993200-185082043 GCF_024139115.2 Armigeres subalbatus
GAAGTTACGTATTGCTCTTTAATTTGTTCAATTTGGTTCATTTGTCTTATGCGTCTTGATTGTCTTTTTGTCTGATATATGTCTTATTTTTTTGCCTTATTTGTTTTATTCTGCCTTGCCATATGCGATCATTACTCGAAGCTTCGTCACCGCTAATGTTGAACCTGTGTAAAATTTTTTTTTTTCAATTTTCAATTTTATGTTGATTGCGTTTTTTAGAATTTCTATTGGAAAGTCTTTTAGAACTCGGAACCTACTGATTGAAACGGCCTTCTCGAAAACTGCTTTCCAAATATTGTAATCTTTATTGAGTGTTGTATATACGGTTTTGAATAATATACATTCTTACATTTTTAGCCTTAGCGCTGGCACACACCTCTGATGATACAGTATCAAACTACAATTCACCATAAACAAATAAATATAAACATTATAAATTTAATAAGATTTTTCAACAAAATAATGAAAAAATAAATCGAAAATCTAAATTATTGTTTTGATATTGCTTCGTATTTTTCTACATTTTTATTTATTTTTATGTTATGTTAATTGGAACGTGATTATTTTAAATATAAAAATATATGTGTGTTTTGCAAAATTTAAAAATGATTTATTCCCAATTTTATGCCGTAGAACTTTATTTTTTTTTTAGCTTTTTTAGTGAAATGACAAAGTGATGAAATTGGAAGGAATATAGTCACTTTTATAAGACGAGCTAGTTCTATGAGTAAGTTCTATCCTCTTCAATTCTACTACTTGATTGTAATTCTACACTTAATTGTAACTCGTACTTGACTCGACTCGACAAGTATACGAGACACTGAAGATGCACTTCAAATAATAAGTCGAAATACGTATTGTTCTGTAAAGTTACAATCAAGTGGATTGAAATGAATATATTAACCTGTCTATGACGAGACATTCCACTAAAAAGTCAAAATAATTTTCATTATGGAGGAAGAAATTTTCTCAAACAAAGACAATTTTTAAAAATAATTTTTATAAAGAAATTAAGAGCTGCTCAAGAAAACGTTTACAAACTCGTTGATTTTTTCATGTCATATTTCCGGAGATGTATCTGCAATTGGTGGATAACTCATGATTTCAGATGAGATGATCTGTGAGATACATTCAGCTGCAACAATGAACCAACTTAAATTACTAACAAATGAAGTGCTCCAACACCTGCCAAGTTAGCTAAGAATACACTTTAAACTGCCACCAAAAGCCACAAAACAATCTCGCCGCGCCGGAGCGGCATGAATATGCCACGGGGAACATTCTCGCAGTTCAGTTTCCGCCGCGCTGTCGCCGCCCGTCCGTAAACAATTTGACAATTACCCTGCATAAACGTTTTATCAGCGCACTATACTGATCGTACTTATAGGTACCGGGCATGTCTCTGCAGCCATTCGCAATTACTGGACTAGATGCGTAAAATAAATTTACGTGTTCAAAGGCGCGTTGATTGGCGATCTTTCGACGTGGTTCCGTATTTCAGCAATACGTAGCGTATAATGCAGAGCTGGGATGGAATCCGTTTCAGTCTGCTAAACACCACTACATGGATGAACTTCTATTTAGAGGTGTAATACAATTTTATGATTACTTTTTTATTAACAGATGAAGCCATAAACTACTGTCATCATCGTAAGTAAAGTACTAATTTATTGTCATAATTCTGAAGCCTGTCTATTTTGGTCAAGTCCAGTTTATCAAAAATGTCATTTGATTCCTCATTGTTCATAGTTTCTAACTTAAAATCGACTCAGGCCGATTTAACTTTGAGGTTATAAGTTCAGTTCACCACAAAAATCGAAACTGATTTTCGCGCTGTTTATTTGAGTTTAAATGTCTTGGCCTTCTCAGGATGTGCAAGGTACATGTTTAAATCCCCTAGGAAAACTAATCAAGGGCTCCAAACGTAGGAACCAAACCCTTACTGTGTCGTTTCTGATCTTTTGTGAGACTGATAAGTCGCTAATCCCAAAATCTATTGTTCATATTTAAATCACATGGCTGAAAAACGGTTTTGGATGAAAATAAGTCGTTACCCCATCGCACCAATCAATATACCTATAATTTCTGGGGTTTGCCACTTGGCGATCGGTATCGTGGCCAAGGCCGAATTTGGAGCTGTGTGCTTCCAGTTTCGACCGCACGAAACTAAAGTGCATGATGGCTCAAGTTCGAGGGGAGATCCGCGTTGTGGGGTGCCATTTTACGATCTGATTTAACAACATTCTTAGTTGATCTGCCCGGGGGTATGTATCACTCTCGCTGCTCTCTACTGGGCAGGTGGTGGGTCTATTACAAATGTGTAAATTTGTTTGTTAGTTACGCGCGCATGAAGAACGCGTTTAGTGCAATGTAGCGGAGAAGTTATTTCTACAAGTTTATTTAGTTAGTAGCTATTATCTGTGTACATTGAAGTGAATCAATTTCATGCAAATCAAATCGACTGATTTTAAGAAAGGGTACCAAAATAGTTGATTGATCAGTCAAAATTATGATTCAAATTGTCAATGCTTGATTTAAAAGATCTATCCTTTATAAACAAAATTTAGTGTTATAAAACTAAGAAACGGAATCTTAAACAAAAGTTTTATGTTTTTGAAAGGAAATAAAATGAATAAAATCCCTTATGTACATACAAAATTTTCATATGAGTTTATAATCGCAATGATGCGTGAACAATCAAAAACAATGAAAGTCCCAAGTGTCGAAAAGTTGCGGACTCGTTAATTAATTACTACCAGGTAAAAGAGAATTCCTACTTAATCCTTGAAAATGCTTCCGGAAAATTCGCTTACCATTGTAGAAGGTTGCTCAAGGAAATGCTTTCCTTAAGAGAATCCCGAGAACAAGAATGAACGGAACAATACAACGCTACAAAATTATGATAATTAAAATGACTGCCATCATCCATAGTTTCACCGATTAATAATCGCGTACTTAGCAAAAAAAAGACAAAATCGTCCACGCAAAAACGCAAGGAACAATGTCTTACTCATCATCGGGAGTGCAGCCCCACCATACACTGCGCGGACTCGTCCTCTTTTATCCGGCAGATCCACCATAAGGAAAGAAGCTGAATCTTCGGGATGTAGAGTGAGTGAGTGGTTTACTGCAAGTTTTATGTTAATAACCTTTAAAAGCATCTTGTAGGCTTTGGTCAGATGGGTGTTCCAGGAATGGGGAGTCTCCTTTATGTTGCGGAATCAGAGTTGGTTCAGTATTGGATTTATGATGCTGTTGAGATTTCTGATTTCGTATCTCAGCTTACTGGGTAATGCTACTAAAATTATTCTTATCTCTTCATATTTACAGGCTAACGTTAATTCGTCATTGCAGTTGCTGGTCAAGTAAGTGATGTTTGGTTCAAGTAATTCTGACAACGAGTTAGAACTGCTTACAATCCTCAGAGCACAACTATCTAATTTGGTCTAACCGTGTCGTGTACAAATTGAGATTTAATTCCAATGCCATTGGTCAGCTTTAGCTCACCTCGCTATTTAAACTCAGCAAATAGAATATATTAGATCAATCGTTGATATATTTTGACTGAAAATGGCACATGATACAAAAGGACATTCAGTTGCGGTAAAGACATTTGAGAAAGCTCATTCATGCTAAAATGGTTTTATCATAAATCTGATTTTTTTTCACTTGATCCTGTAAATAATATTATTCGATCTCTGTGATAAACACAGACTTTCAATTTCGGGTGCAATAACGAACGTAGACCAATCAATACATCAGGATTTTTGTTTTCACATTTTTACCGTATTTGATCGTGTGACTTCAATTCAATACCACTAAACTTTTCGCAAGTAAATACGTCCAAAACCGTAACAAATCGAAGAAAATCACATGATACTGAATATGTAGTTAAAATTTAGGATGAGTGAGAAATTGAGAAATAAATCGCAAAAACAAAAATCCAGTGTATTTAGTTTTTATTGTTCCTTATCTCAGTATCTTCGAGTAAATATTGTTGTTAACTTTCATCTTCATATGGCGGTCGCTCTAGCTAACATGCTACACAATCATTGGTAGCTGAGCCCGTGACTTTTCATTCAGCGATATTCATCAATCAAACCTTTTTGTAAACCATTTGCTAGCATATAAGCTGTCTCCCGCCCTTGCCGCTTTGCGCTTTTTACGAGAACGCTGATATTCTATTATGCTTTTGATTACTACACCGTAAAGATTAGAAGATGAAAAACATGTACATAGGAAATGCTTTTTTTTGCTGTTTTATGTGCTGTATTTGAAACAACTAAAAATGATTGCCCAAAAATTTTGTAAGAGTGGATATTTTTTGAATGGGTTAACGTGACCCTTAAAAAAGCATTCATAATATCTTTCTACATAAGTGATATGAGACAGATTAGTGTATATGCAGAAAACTATTTTGGCCACCATTTAGGTATAAGAATTTTGATAGGCAATGATAGACAGTTCTGAAGTTGAGTTGCTGCTAATTTAGATCGTTCAGTTCTGGTATCAGCATCACAACACAATAGCATTCGTGCACGTTCTACGAAAACCTTTCTTTCAAGAGCTTTCTTCGGACGTCTAATCATTCTTTTCAAACGGCGAATATAGGATTTGTTTTCACAGGGAAATGTTTCCAGATGAAAACCAAAAAAATATTTTATATATGCGTTTAACAGAGAAATATGATTAGCAGTCAGTAAGCACTATTGTTCGATTCCATTTGGACCGTAAACCTTAAGGCTCTATAAACCGTAATCAATTCGATAATGACGATGATTTCATTTGAAGTACCTGGCCATGATATGTGTTTTGAACAAATTCAAATTATTTTTGGGGCTATATGCCGACTACTCATCATTCAGGGCTGATAGCGACCAGATCACTCAAAAATAGTGACTTTAGTGAACAAAGTCTGGCAAAAAGGGACCAAATAGTACTCCCCGTTGCAAGTAATAGATGATACTGCAGGTATTTTCGTCTGTTCGTCATAACTAAAACCAATAAAAGAGACGCTTTTGTAAAACTATACGTACCAAACTAAGCTCAGGTGAATTCTTATTATAGTGGAATTTCTATAAAATGTACGTTGCTTAGCTCGTTTTCATTCCTATACATGGATTTGAAATACTCTGCATTGTCCCCTTGTAGTGACTTGTTAGTCCCGTTGCAAGCCTTGATAGACGAATTCAAAGTGGTTTTGTGAGAGAATGTTTTTTCGTGATTTCGCGAGAATATCTTTTCACCAGTCCTTCTCATAACGAACTTAGAGAAACGAAAAATCGTGCGCAAGCTTAACTTTATCTACCAGTTACATAAGTAAAAACGAGGTATCGCTTTTTTATAACCTCGGAACTTCTTACTTAAATATCATGCCAAAGCTATGGATTATTTAAAATTATGGATAGCTTCTGCTAGCAAATCAAATGTTTGTTACCATGGAAGTGAACTAAGGTTATCACTTATACAACCGTGTTTCTTTCCCGAAAAATAATTTCTACTTAAGAAAGATGCAGATTTGTCAAATTGCCAGGGAAATTTTTGGAATTGATAGAGTGAAAGAAATCAATAGCACGCATCGTTTTGAGAAACGAAAACAATGAGCCTGGATAACACTTGAATCCGTCCTGCTTATGATGTGACCATCGGGGCTCGACTTCAGATCTCAAAAGTTATCAAAAGCTAATAATCAAAAATTCTTTACATTTATGCTGTTTAAAATAGCTATAATTTATCATCATAATATATT
The DNA here is from genome assembly GCF_024139115.2 of Armigeres subalbatus. Classification (NCBI taxonomy): domain Eukaryota; kingdom Metazoa; phylum Arthropoda; class Insecta; order Diptera; family Culicidae; genus Armigeres; species Armigeres subalbatus. The sequence continues at coordinate 184,998,950 of NC_085139.1, forward strand.
TTGAAAAATTCTAAAAGGTTTGATCGAAGTATTTGAGGAAAAACGGCTAATACTTTTGTTCTATGCAAAATTACTTTGGGGATCCTCCTTATGACATATGTAATGTACCTCCCTCAATTGATTGCTAGTATAATCATAGATGCAAATATCATTATTTCTGATTTAAAATAAGTATCTATTTTACCAAAAACAGCTTGAAACTCCTTGGGTATTAATCGTCTTTCTCTTAATCGATTTGTTTCTGTTAATAACCCAATCATGCAAGTCAAATCGCAATTGTTGCGTCGTGCAAGATACAATCATCCTTATCACTAAACCAAACAATCTTCGGCAAACGTACGGTAATTAGCTACATTGATAAAAAGATAACATCAACGTAAAAAGCAACGAATTAAATTGTTCTATTGCCTCATTGATCTGGATTAAGCATGAGGTTTATGGATGAAACATTTTCTTATTCCAGTAGAAGTTAATTTAACTTCGGATGTATGGTGTCTGTAACTGTTGTTGTTATTGATACATAATTGATTTTTTGAAGTGCTGTCAAAAGTCAGAATTCTGAGAATATTCGAAGCAGGAAATTCCTCCAAAAACTCTGTAATGAAAGTAGAAAGGTCGACTAAACTTTAAATTAACTAAATCTAGAAAATAGCTATGACTGGTCTTAAAGGGTGTTTTGTCGACATTTTAGAATTTGGCACAATATCTTTGGTTATGCAGAATGTTTAGGCCAAATTTGAGCAAAATCAGTCATAAAAACCCTCGGACAATAATGTAGAATAAACCCAACAAAGCCGCCTGTTCTATATTTAAATAATATAAAACGTCAGATTCGACATATGTGTGCCGTATCATCAATGATGATTTTTATAGATGGAATTCGACAACGCATGCAATTTTCTAAATTGGTAGTCTTATGAGATATATAATGTAGGTTGAGTGAGCTGAATTTATTGAGTAGATATCGAAAGGGATTATTTAAACGATATCTACTCAATAAATATTTTTTTCGGATAAACCCTTCATTACATCTATATTACAAAAAATTTATCTGCTTTAGCACAATTTATATTTTTCTTGAATTTTCGTCTTAATTTTATAGTGTGACTACTGAGAGATCAAGTCCCCCATATTGGGGCAACAATTAAAAAATTCAAATATCTTTAAATCGTGAATGAAATGAGTGAATTTTAACAGTGCAGACAATAGCATGACTTATGGCTTTGCTGAACCAAAAATGATAGCTATTTTGTCATTGCTTGGAGGAGATGTTCAAATTTTGTATTACTAAAAAAATCTTCAGAGGACAAAAACAGTAATGGAGTAAACAAGATTGTCAATCCAAAAACAAATTGCTTTATAACGATGCATTTGTTCAGACTCTAGAGGCATTTATTAGAAAAACCGCCAAGTTCCCAAGGGTGTCTCATCAAGAATTCAAGTCTCCAAACCTTTCCCTTACTGTGAGAAGCCTGATAGTTAAAAAATCCAATAGGCAGGTCTCCTGCTTGCATGACCGCATATACCAATTGAGTAAATTTGACGTAAAACACCTTCAATTAGCTACTGAAATACCAATAAGTAGGAGTAAATGGCTATGTAGTTTCAGAGCAATCATTTTCCCAAGATCCGTAACATTTCCGCTCATGAACAAAGCATCATCCGATGGATACATAAAGCTTCATTCAAAATATTATCAATAGTTTCAAAAATAGTTGAAAATAGTGACTTTTTATGAGAAAAGGACTTAGTGACTTGGAAGTCGAAAAACCAGCGACCTGACTCGAAAGTGACCAAGTCACTAAAAAGTGACCCGCTACCAGGCCTGATCATTCCATATTCATTACATTTTCTTATTAATTTTTCACTTATCTAAATCAACAATTACTGGAAAAACTCTGAAAACTGTCTTTTTTCCTGGTCCGATATCGAATTTCTTTTATCGAACCATACTAACTCCGAACGTTCGGAGCAACACATACTACAGCACTTCATTTTTTCAACTTGATCTTTTCACCTGTTTTGATATACTCCCTAAAACATATTCACTGAATCTGAGTTTGCATTATTTTCTTCAATATTGACTACTAATTAATCTCATTTCCGTCCAAAACTGTCGAAAACTGCTTTCTAAAATCGGAAGTGAGAGACAAATTTTGATGACCGTATTGTCGTAATGCAAAATGCGGAAGACTCAAATTCACTAGCGCAATAAGTGGAAATGGTAGTCAAATCTACGCGATGCAATCATCTCATACTTAACGAACAATCAACGTATACGCTAGCCAACACGCAAACAAAGGTGTGCATCACAAGCAGGACATTCTTCTCCGTTGCCAGATTTGTTTATTGAAAAAATCATTGCTGTTTGTTTGATTTGAAAAAACTATACCAGAAATAAATATTTAAACATGACATAAGCTTCTGTTACCATCCAAGTAGGGAACAAAAACATTTAAACCGATAAAACCCTATATTTGAGTAATCTTGAACATGTTATGTATATAGAATAAAATTCTCGTCAAGTCTGGCAACATATGCATCCGCAGTGCATATTTTTAATTCACCACCATTCCACCCCCCAGTTGTAAAACAAAATTTATCTACATTTTTCCGTACCAATTGCCTCATTATTACAAACAAGGATAGCGTCATTATTTTCTAAAAATATCGTGATGGAGCTTTCGAGCCTTAAAGCGTGGGCATAGCAATAGGATTTGTTATCCTCCAACACAACCTCTTTAGTGGCGCAAATGGTTCAGAAGATTTCTAGGTATGGAAACATAGGATACTTTTTCTATAAGATACTTGCTTGTCAACGTGTGCTGGATTTTAACGGAATATTGAACATCCCTTTGTTCAAGGCCGTGCAGCTAATCTTGCCCTTATAAATTGAGCCTAGTCTAGAAGGCGAGCGATTTTATCGCCAGTTTAGAAGTGTATACAGTCGATGTTTGTATCTGGAACCTTGCTTGCAACAGTTAGTGATGATGATGTACTTGCACAAAGCGTTCTTCCACAAATTAGGGTAACGCTTAAATTCTGACGATTTTGGACCCCACTTCCCTCGCACACTTGTTGTATAGGTGTTAGATTTTTTGTATGAGCGTCTTGACTCCCTGCCTCCCCCCTACACGCGTTATGTTATTTGAGAAAGGCCCCTAAAATGTTGATTCTAGATAAGCATCTCCATTGGCTCTATTTTGACCAGATCGATCATGGTGTTTCTTGCAGGGCCTAGGCACTGTTCTCCTGGAGAACTCCCCATTGTTTGTAAAATTGAACTCGACCATGATCCAATCGGTACGGCTGAACAGGTCATGAGCTCGTGGAAAAGCAAAAAGAAAAGGGCCATTTGTTCAAAAATGTCTTGGCTGAAATGAAAGTCACGGCCGAAAGTGGTTTTCATCTGAACTGATCATTTTGACGAAAAATATTTGTAACCCGTCATTGGTTACTGCTCTCTCATCCGTTCTCATCTTTACTGTCTCTTTCATCCAAGCCCCTGACATTTTTGGACAAATGGCCCTTTTCTGTTAAACGATCATTTCGGCCAAACGACTTTTACGGTCAAAATGACATGTTAAACCAAATAACAGTTTAGCTACATGTCCCTTCCAAGTAACATTTGAGTCTATTAGAAGTTTTGAGATCAAAATTTCAAAGCTAGCAAATAAACTAAGATCTGCAAATACCAAGCTGATAAAGACTCGCCATAAAACGCTGTCAAAAAATGGAATTCTTATATGGCTATTTATCGAGGTTCAGCCAAAGCACACCAAGCGCTAATGAAAAATTTTCGATTTTTCTGCTCAAACTTTTGTTCATCAGATTCAATTATCGCAAATCGATTAGATATCCTCTAACCTCTAAATCTATGATATCCTACTGCAAATGTATGCTTAAATTGATATGGTCAAATTTCACGTTGTTCCTTCGAATACGCCCAAAATAGTCTGACAAAGTATCAGTCCGTAAAAGCTCAGCTTGGTGCCGCGTTTTGGCAGAACCCCTGACCATTTATTATTTTATTGAAGAAAAGAGAAACATAGAAATGAAAGAACGGAAAAAACCAACATTTGTAGACATAGAAGAAAAATAAAGTGGATCATCGGAATATTGTATCCCTGGAATTGGTCGCGTGATTATTTTTTTGGTGCGTTCAAGTCTGATGAAACTAGCAGGAAAATCGTAGTTCCACTAGGCAATGAAAGCCATTCGGCCGAAACCCATCTGGTCGAAAGGGTTGTTCTGGCCGAAAGTCATTTGAAAATGGGAAATTAGAAATGAGAAGAGGAACTGTTTACAGTAGTGAGACGTCTCACTACTCACTTCGCGCTCCCATTTTTTATCGTGAGAAGTTAGAAATGAGAAATAAAATTGCACGTCTCTCTTTTACTCCTTATTTCACTTTTTAAATGATCATTTCGCAAATGACCCTTTCGGCCAAACGACCTCTCGCTATTACCTGCTGTTCATTCGGCTAACGTCTGTTCGTAAATGCTATATTCGTCAAACACTATCGAATGGTTTGCCAAACACCTTCCCAGGATTTACTTCAAGCAGGCGTCGAAAAAAATAATTTTGGGCAATCATATTATACTTTGGTACATCGATTGACATGTTTTTTATGGAAAATTGCCGATTCACCTGAAGTATTTGAGTACCCTATATTTCAAAATACAAAACATTACAATGCTATGATTGTGATTCCGCAAAAAAATGTCGGGTTGAAGAAATGTAATTAACCATAATGTCAGCTATACACTATGGCAACTTCCGAAAAAAACTATGAAAAAATCCAATTCCCAGTATCATAAAGTTATTTTCTAGCCGCTAAATTATTGACTATGTTTACTGGAATTGAAATCAGATCAAGTCTACGAAATGTTAGGATTTTTTATTTCTTTATTTAATGGTCATTTAATCATAAATATAGTGATTAGTAATTGTGGATGAGCTTGAGAGCTACAAGCCGGCGAGGTGAAAATGTCACAGTAGGGGCATGAAATTCCAATAAAAAAGCGGTTCCCCACCTGGGATACATGACTCTGGAGGTACCTTTTGCTGGTCATAGGGGATACTGGACAAAAATACGTAATGGCGGACGTACAAATTCTAATCCAAACTCATCGATAAAGTTTTTTGTATTTTTTATTTCAAAAAATATATTGTATAATATGCAATGCGATGAATTGATCCCAATTGAATCCTGCCTTCACTATCAGCACAATGTATAAAGGGCTGTGAGAACAAAGATCAAACGAACAAAACGTCGAATGAACAAAATGATTTTTTTCACTAAAGCTCGTTTGCTTCGTTGCAAGAGGATTAGAAGCATCCTATACGCTTCTCGGAAGCTCTCTTCTCTAAGCAGCTCGAAGGTCTCCTTTCAAGAGGCTCGAAGCCTCCTTTTAAGATCCTTTCAAAAGGCCTAGAAACCCTTTTTCAAGAGGCTCAAAATCTTCTTCCAGGCTCAGAAGCCTCCTTTCAAGAGGCTCAAAGCCTTCTTTCAAGAGGCTCAGAAGCCGCCTTTCATGAATCTCAGATGCCTCCTTTTAAGAGGGCTCAGAAGCCTCCTTCAAGATGTTCAGAAGCCTCCTTTAAGAGGCTCCTGAACCTTTTTCCAAGAGGCTCGAAGGTTCCTTTAGAGATGCTCGGAAGCCCTCTTTCGAGAGGTTCGAAGACTTTTCGAGAGGCTCGAAGCCTCCTCTCAGGACAGGCTCTCCTTTCAAGAAGCTCGTAAGCCTTCTTTAAGAGGCTTGGAAAACTGCTTTTCAAGAGGCCTGAAGTCTGTTCAAGTGGTTCAGAAGCCTCCTTCAAGATGCTCGAAGCCTGCTTCAAGAAACTCGAATTCTTCTTCCAGAGGCTTGGAAGCATACTATCAAGATGCCTGTTCTCTTTCAAGATGCAAAGGAAGCCTCTTCAAGGACTCGAAAACCGCTTTCAAAAGGCTTAGTATTTACAAGAGGCTCAAGCCTTTAATCAAGAGGCGCGAAACCTACTTTGAAGGGATTCAAAGCTGAAAGGAGCCTTTCCAAGGGCTCGAATTTTTTCAAGAGGTTTGGAGCCTACATTTGAGAGAGAGAGGGCTCAATTATGAATCGTTGCAATAAAAGAATAAATGTAGCATTTATTCTTGTTTTGAAATTATTAACCGTATTTTCCAATTGCATTCTCATGGTTTCATATTATTGTGAAGGCAGATAATTTGAACGAAATCTCATTCATATTAACTGGGCTGGGTTAATTTTTAATTTAAACTTCTGATTACTTTATATATATCAAATAAACTGATTTATGGCTAATTTACTTTTGACAGATATCAAATCATTTTTTATCGATGTCTTATTGGAATTGCTGGGTACCACCAGCCATTCTTCTGACCGGGGGATTTTTCAATTTTCAACCTGTCACTTTTAAGTTTAATTTTCCAAATGAGGCAGACCTTAAATGATGCTTGAATAATTTTTAAATTGAGCGATGTTTCAACCAACGGGTTCAAAGAAGAGAGCACGGGTATCAGGTATTTCATTTATCAACCCACTGACTAAGGGTTCTTCACAAACTACGTAACATCAAACTTTATTATTTGAGATTTTTTATGGAAGGTTTAATTTTTCTTGTAACGCTCGGCTTGTCCCCCCTGAAGAATGGAATTTGACCAATAGATTTTTTTGTTTTTATACAACAAACATCCGAATGTACAATTAGGAATGTGTAGTTTAACTTATTTTCTGTTACATGGATACATTCAGCATACATTTAGCAGAACATTATAACAAGCAAATGTATTTTTAGCCATTTGATCTGCATAAATTAAAAAAAACATTTGGTTCTCGCGCAATGTCATTATAAAACTATTGAAAACCACGAAGTTTTATGGTCGTTATTTGCAAGACAAGACTATGACCAAAATATTTGGCATTAAGACGGTTGTCAAAATTAGTTTAATGAAACTCCTCAGAATAACCATTGGAACGCTAATAAGTCTAGGAGGAATTTCAGACAGCGAATCGTTTATTGATGGTTGATGCTTCCGAAAAAAAAAGAGTACGGAAGCCTCTGTCTCCAAACCCAAACACAGGACCAGGACGACTGATGATCATAGGAATGAAGGGCGGGTTTGTGTTGCGGCAGTTATGGATTCCGGTGGAAATCAGGAGGCATTAGCAATTGAAATTTCCTCAGTGCGTCTAGCAAAAGTTCGTAATCGTTCGATAATTGGAAAAGCTTGAACTTTAACTGTTTTCAATAACTAGATTGTGAGAAATGAAGATTTTAAAATAAGTGAGCGAAAACTGGATTGGGCAATTATGGGTGCCTTACTCTATGTTGTTCTCCAGCCCGTTTTGTGTTTATGGAACTCAAAATTGTGCTAATCAAACGTGTGACTTGAGGCATATATTGGCTGAGTAAGGGTAAGAATGAAGACAGTTCACTTCCGACGAAATGTCCGGGATTGCAGAGTTCTATATCAGGACTATGACGTAAAAATGTCTTCAATCTTGTGTCAACGAGCTCCCTTAATAACACTCTTATTGGCTAGGAAGAACAGAGCTTTCGCTTTCAAGTCGAAATCTAGGCAATTTTGTAAAAGAAGTGTAAGACTGTCTAATGTTGTCTTTTCCTTCGGAACTAGTGGAGTAACTTGTTATCTACGGTCCCAAGACGCTTTTAGCAAAACGCCTATCCGATCGACTGATACAGATCTGTAAGTGTGAGAGGACAACCAAAACTTAAGCGTTTCATTACATTTTACAAACAATGAGAAGGCACGTCACCGCTAGGTGACGCTATTGCATCTGAACCAATTAGCATAGATAGATATATCTCGCACACTATCCTGGGTTGGCTGTCGATAGGAACGTTAGATGCGCCAAAAACAACCTGGGGCTTGGGATGTTTTTCATTCAACGATCCCTTTGTTCAACACCTGGCCAGGTCCACGATCAGTGGGATTTGGTTGAAGTGTTGATTAGATACCTACTTAAGAAGATACGAGAACTCGGCGGCCTTCATAGGTATCTGGAGTTGAGTTGATAGGTTATTAGGGTGCTTTACTTGGCGAAAAAGCGTAAATATTATATTTTTATTGGTATTGTATTGTAAAGGTGATGTTTGTCTTTGAATGTAATATGAATAAATAGATTTTGACAAAACAATTTCATTGATTTTGCAGTCTGCGATATTTCTGAAATAATAAATTGTAGCATTGTATTGCATCTGAAATCCATAATTCAAAAAAAGCGTTAAGACCAACCTGTGTACCGCCATCGGGAATGACAATGAGTCTAGGGGGTGAGAATGGGTCATTGCTCTCACCAGGAGCCTAGAGGTCGTATAGCAAAATCGTTCAAATAGGTCTCTTATATTTAAGTCTTCTTGACATCAGTTACATTGAATCTATTCTTCAAGCATTCTAAGTAGTTGAAAGTAACCAGAACTGTAAGAACTACTTGGGATCTTTAGTATTAGAGGAGGAGGGTGGGGATCGAAAATCACAAAATTTGGGTTACTTAATTTTGAAAAACCCTTTTTTCAATGTGTTTTACTTCGTAATTTTTATGAACCTTCACAATTGAGAGGATCTAAGTACAAAACTTCGTTTCAAGATAATGGTCTGCAAAGTGTTTGACAGTTTCCGTGTCAAAATATTATGAATGTTCGAACATTAGTATTTCTATGAATTGAATGCACTGTGACCAGAATTATTTACTAATACATGCATCGACATTTCCGGAATAAGATACAATTTTTTAATCAAGGTTAGATTTTTGAATATTTCCACAAACCAGAAACTACGAGTGCCAAAAGTCAAATTTGACTAACGAACATTGCAAAAGAAAATAAGATGTAAAAGTCGAAAGAATCTTTATTTTTGTTACTAATTTTCGGATTTCATTATTGTGCACGAAAAAATAAAGCTTTATCGTCGTTTATAATTCTTCAAACTTGCTAAATTTTTTATCGCGTTTCTCAAATACAGAAATTTTAAAACAAGTCTATATGCTAGTCCCTGGACGACTCTATTTCTCACGCTCACGTGATAAGATTTTCACACAGTTGAAAAAAGTCGCCAAGCCCACCACCCGTGATAATAGCTTCTAAGCAGATCAGGACACCCGGAAGGATTCCACCTTCACCACCTCGCGCGTACGAATGGTTCGACAAAAAGCGCTTTCTTTCTGTATGCACTTTTCTTGTATCCGTTTTTCACCTTGGCCGTCAACGCGGGCGAACACCGACTGTTAAACCAAATCTGCATGTTCCGTTTTGTCTATTTTGCCTGGCTGACTTAGCGCTGCACTGACTACATCGCAGTCCCAGGATGAAACAGAAAAAATGACTGTCACGAACGAAGTGTGCAACAGAATAGAGTGGTTAATTGATAATATATTCATTGGGGAAAAATTCAATCCGCGACCAGGGACCGTCAAATTTGATTTCACAGCTCTTAGTTCCTTGTTCTGAGCTCCATTAGAATCGAAAGTTGAAGATGGCGTGAACATGCAAAGGATGATAATGATATTTTTTGTCCAGTGATGGGATTTAACTAACCTTATCCACGTATCCGTTTTGAAGTGTAAAAATGGCAATTAATAAAAATGGTTATGATGTGAATATATTTGGATGAAACTGGTCGAATGGGTTGAATCAAAAGCGTCTTCGAGTAATAAAACTCAAAGGAGAAGAGAGTTCAATCAAAGTGTAATTAGAGAAAAAGGTTTACAAATGAAGCAAAAATCGATCTAAAGTGCGGGGTTACAATTGACAGTTTGATAAAAAATATACCGTGGAATAATAATTGTGTAAGTTTGAGAAGCAGCCAAATCTTCCAGCAAAAATATCGTTGCCTCCTGTGAGGATTGAACTCACGACCGCGGTTTACGAGACCAGCGCTCTACCACTGAGCTAAAGAGGAGGACGAGAGGAGAGCACTCTGAACATTAGCGCAGCAACGAAGATGGACTTGACTCAACCAACACGCTTGCGAGTTTTTGCCTCCAGGTTATTCCAGGCTTAGAAATCCAGGCAGTAAATGAAATCTTACACATACGCACGGCGCTTCAGAATGCTTCCGATGAACTTGGGTTAAATAGAGAGGTAAAGCACTGAGCGCAGGAGTGAGTCATGATAAAAAACCCGTATCCATAACGAAAGAAGTGTGGCTATTTTGTTCACTTTGCTTTGTGCTGATGTGTGAATAACAACGACACGTAGAATACAGATGCTTCGCAGTGTGCAACGAGGAATTGTAATCTTCTTTAATATAGATGAACATTACTTGTGGTGATGGAATCATCAGTCTCTGCCAAAACATAATAAAACGCGAAGAATATAGTTCAATACATTAGACATAAGATGAACATATATTAGGTTTTCTAAAAAAAAATTAAAATCATAATAATCCGTTATTGATTCACAATAACTATCAACATTGTTTGCATCAATAACAGGTACACTGTGCCTGCATCTAACCACATCAGTTTCTGATTTATTTATATTTTATAATTAATCAACTTCTCGATAAAGATTCATACATCTGGAATGATTGTCGTTTATGAAACCACTGAACTGGAAATTTGTAATCAAATAATGAAACTTCAAAAGAAACAAGGAGTTTTTCGAGGAAAACAACAAAATACAAATTCCACAGCTTTTAATAACCTTCTGGTTTTATTCCATTTTTAATGATGGGTTAATGGAAGCCCATACATAATCAAAACAAACCGCAAAAAGCGACCAATTGAACCGGAGAAAATTTTCGGTGTCGAGGAATATACTCCAACGGCAGAAAATAAAATTTCCATAAACAATTGGAATTTTCAACAAAACTTTTAGAAGCAAAATTGCAATTGAAAATGAAGAATTTTCCATAAAAAAAATCAAAAATCAAATTCCATTGCAAAAAAACAAATTTCCATAAATTAATCAATACAGTAACAGTATTGACCCGATTTTGTCACTTCCCGTCTTTCTACCGTAAATAATACCGCAAACAACAATGATTTTCAACTTTTACCGCCGAATGGTTTTTGAGTACCTACCTGTCAAGAATTTTGTAAGCCTTTTCGACAAAAAAATACTGGTTCCGTTCATCTATTTTGCCTTTCCAAGACATAAACTGATTCATATTTCAAAAACAAATAAAAAAAAATTAAAATATATGTTTTTCCGATTTTGTCACATTTCCTATTTTATCACCCCAAAATTTACTAGGACGGTGATAAAATCGGGATATTACTGTATTAGCAATAAACAATTAATTGTTTTCCACAGAATAAATATTTTTTTCCATAAAAAATTAAATAACTTTCCACAAAATAATCAAAGAGCAATAAAAAATAAAAAAATCCATTAAAAATATAAAAGAGCTTTAAAATTGATTATTTTTCTATTGAACTACTGAGCATTTCCAGTTTCTTATGCGAATGTTTTCATATTTTTAAATAACTCTTAATCGATTTTTTTCATATTTATTAAATTTTTATGAAGAAAATTTTGTTGTTGTAATTCTGTTAATTGTTTTAATATTGATTTATTTTTGAATACTTTGGATTTTAATATTTTATGGATATTCATGGAAAATTCTTCTTTTATAATAGCAATTTTTGCTTATGTTGAAAATTCTTAATTGTTTATGGAAATTTTGAATTTTTTAGAGAAACTATGAATATATTTATTGATTATACCCTGATTTCTTTATTGGCAATTTCGTAATTTTTTATGGAGATTTTTTATTTCAGTCATACTTCAACTGCGTACATAATCTTGGGAGCATGAAAACAATCTTTTATACGATCTGATCGAATGAAGATCTCAAGTTATTTATTTGATTAGTCATTCATTTTATATTCTGGCCCTATAAAGGTGAAATCGTTCGTGAAAAATCTAGAATGAGTGAAACTAAAATCAAGGTTGACATATTTATGAACAAAATTCTATATTCTAGGAAAAAGGCAAACATTACCGGTCAGCTTTTGTTCAGTCACCTTTTGTTTTGTTTTTTTGGCCAAATTGAAGGGAGAAACGCATTTTACTATACGATACCGGTCAATCGTACCACTTAAGGTTTACATTTCTCGCGCGTAGTTTCATAGAAGCGTGACTGTATTGTACGATTTCTCTTCTTCGATGTTTTCTTTTTATTATTGTACCGAATTGCGCTAGTTTGTCGATGCTTTAATGGTTCCATGTGACAAAGGATGATGAAGGACGGTTGTAGCTTTTGAAATAATTGAGTTATTAACAAAATATAAAATCGACTAAGAGAAATCGATCAATACAGTTACGCCCCTATGAAACTAAGCATCATCTAATAGAAATAGGTCAATTAAGGATCAGAATGCGACGTTTATATGAGAAGCTTTAAAAAACTATCAGAACCACAGGTGAACAATTTCTAAACGACCATGATCGGACCACTACTAGTTGTGGACATTTTCGCGAAATAATGGAATGAAAATAATATATTTACATTGTTAGGCCTCCTTTCAGAGCTGGAAGCCTCCTTCCAAGAGGCTTGGTCCTTCAAGAGGCTTGAGCCTCTTCCAAGAGGCTTGAGCTCCTTTAAGAGCTAGCCTCCTTTCCAAGAGGCTTGAAGCCTCCTTCCAAGAGGCCTGAAGCCTCCTTCCAAGAGGCTTGAGCTCCTCAGAGGCTTGAAGCCTCCTTTCCAAGAGGCTTGGAAGCCTCCTTCCAAGAGGCTTGAAGCTGGCCTCCTTCCAAGAGGCTTCAGCCTCCTTCCAAGAGTGCCCTCCAAGAGGCTTGGAAGCCTCCTTTCCAAGAGGCTTGGAAGCCCTTTCCAAGAGGCTTGAAGCCTCCTTCCAAGAGGCTGAGCCCTTCCAAGAGGCTTAAGCCCCTTCCAGAGGAGGCCTTCGAGGCGCCTCCTTTCCAAGAGGCTTGAAGCTCCCTTCCAAGAGGCCTGAAGCCTTCCAAGAGGCTTGAAGCCTCCTTTCCAAGAGGCTTGGAAGCCTCCTTTCCAAGAGGCTTGGAAGCCCCTTTCCAAGAGGCTCGGAAGCCCCTTCAGAGGCTTGGAGCTCCTTCCAAGAAGCTCTGAAAGCCTCCTTCCAAGAGGCTTGGAAGCCCCTTCCAAGAGGCCTGGAAGCCCCTTTCAAGAGGCCGAAGCCTCCTTTCCAAGAGGCTGGAAGCCTCCTTCCAAGAGGCTTGGAAGCCTCTTCCAAGAGGCTTAGCCTCCTTCCAAGAGGCTGAAGCCTCCTTCCAAGAGAGGCAGCCTCCTTCAAGAGGCAGCTCCCTTCCAAGAGGCTTGAAGCCTCCTTCCAAGAGGCTTGGAAGCCTCCTTCCAAGAGGCTTGGAAGTCCTTTCCAAGAGGCTGGAAGCCCCTTTCCAAGAGGCTTGGAAGCCTCCTTCCAAGAGGCTCTGGCCTCCTTTCCAAGAGGCTTCAAGCCTCCTTCCAAGAGGCTTGGAAGCCTCCTTCCAAGAGGCTTGAAGCTCCTTCCAAGAGGCTTGAAGCCTCCTTTCCAAGAGGCTTGAAGCCTCCTTTCCAAGAGGCTTGGAAGTCCTTTCCAAGAGGCTTGAAGCCCCTTTCCAAGAGGCTTGGCCTCCTTTCCAAGAGGCTTGACGCCTCCTTTCCACGAGGCTTGAAGCCCCTTTCCAGAGGCTTGGAAGCCCTTCCAAGAGCCTTGGAAGCCTCCTTCCAAGAGCCTTGGAAGCCTCCTTTCCAAGAGGGTTGAGCCTCCTTCCAAGGGCTTGGACGCCTCCTTCCAAGAGGGAGCCCTTCGAGGCTTGGAGCCTCCTTTCCAAGAGGCTTGGAGCCTCCTTCCAAGAGGCTTGGACGCCTTTCCAAGAGGCTTGACGCCCCTTCCAAGAGGCTTGACCCTCCTTTCCAAGAGGCTTGAGCCTCCTTTCAAGAGGCTTGACGCCTCCTTTCCAGAGGCTTGACGCCTCCCTTCAGAGAGGCCTTTCCAAGAGGCTCTGGACGCCTCCTTTCCAAGAGGCTTGACGCCTCCTTTCCAAGAGGCTCGACGCTCCCTTTCCAGAGGCTTGGACGACTCCTTCCAAGAGGCTTGGATTCCTTCCAAGAGGCTTGGACGCCTCCTTCCAAGAGGCTTGGAAGCCTCCTTCCAAGAGGCTTGGAAGCCTCCTTTCCATAGCTGAGCCTTTCCAAGAGCTTGAAGCCTCCTTCAAGAGGCTTGGAAGCCTCCTTTCCAAGAGGCTTGAAGCCTCCTTTCCAAGAGGCCAGCCTCCTTTCCAAGAGGCTTGAAGCCCTCCTTCCAAAGAGGCTGAAGCCTCCTCCAGAGGCTTGAAGCCTCCTTCCAAGAGGCTTGAAGCCTCCTTCCAAGAGGCTTGGTGCCTTCCAAGAGGCCAGCCTCTTCCAAGAGGCTTGAAGCCTCCTTTCCAAGAGGCTTGGAAGCCTCCTTCCAAGAGCTTGAAGCCCTTCCAAGAGGTAAGCCTCCTCCAAGAGGCTTGGAAGCCTCCCTTCCAAGAGGCTTCAAGCCCCTTCCAAGAGGCTTGGAAGCCTCCTTCCAAGAGGCTTCAAGCCTCCCCTTCCAAGAGCCAAGCCCTTCCAAGAGGCTTGCAGCCTCTTTCCAAGAGGCTTGGAAGCCTCCTTTCCAAGAGGCTTGAAGCTCCTTCCAAGAGGTTGAAGCCCTTTCCAAGAGGCTTAAGCCTCCTTTCCAAGAGGCTTGGAAGCCCCTTCCAAGAGGCTTGGAAGCCTCCTTCCAAGAGGCTGAAGCCTCCTTCAAGAGGCTCGAAGCCCCTTCCAAGAGGCTGCAGCCTCCTTTCAAGAGGCTCGAAGCCTCCTTCAAGAGGCCCAGCCCTTTCAAGAGGTTCGAAGCCTCTTTCAAGAGGCCGGAAGCTCCTTTCAAGAGGCTCGAGCTCCTTTCAAGAGTAGCCCTTCAAGAGGCCTGAAGCCCCTTCAAGAGGCCTGAGCTCCTTTCAAGAGGCCCAGCCTCCTCAAGAGGCCCAGCCTCCCCTTCAAGAGGCTCGGGCCCCTTCAAGAGGCCCGCCTTCAAGAGGCCTGGCCCTTCAAGAGGCCGAAGCCTCCCTCAAGAGGCCCCAGCCTCCTCCGAAGCCCTCAAGGAGCCCTTCAAGAGGCTCGGCCTCCTTCAGAGCCCAGCCTCCTTCAAGAGGCCGAAGCCCCTTCAAGAGGCCGAAGCCCCTTCAAGAGGCCCAGCCCTTCAAGAGGCCTGGAAGCCCTTCAAGAGGCCTGAAGCCTCCCTTCAAGAGGGCCGCCTCAAGAGGCCTGAGCCTCCTTCAAGAGGCTCAGCCTCCTTCAAGAGGCCTGGAAGCCTTCTTCAAGAGGGCTCAAGCCCCTTCAAGAGGCTCGAGCTCCTTCAAGAGGCCTCGGAAGCCCCTTCAAGAGGCCTGGAAGCCTCCTTTCAAGAGGCCTGAAGCCTCCCTTTCAAGAGGCCTGAAGCCCTTTCAAGAGGCCCGAAGCCTCCTTCAAGAGGGCTTCAGCCTCCCTCTGCGAGGCCTCGAAGCCTCCTTCAAGAGGCCTGGAAGCCCCTTCAAGAGGCTCACAGCTCCTTCAAGAGGCCCAAGCCCCTTCAAGAGGCCTCTGGAAGCCTCTTCAAGAGGCCCGGAAGCATCCTTCGGCCTGAAGCTCCTTCAAGAGGCCTGGAAGCCTCCTTCAAGAGGCCTGAAGCCTCCTCGAGCCTCCTTCAAGAGGCCTGGAAGCCTCCTTCAGGGCTCGGAAGCCTCTTCAAGAGGCTCAAGCCTTCAAGAGGGCTCGGAAGCCTTCAAGAGGCCTGGAAGCCCTTCAAGAGGCCTCCGGGCTCTTCAAGAGGCCCCAGCCCTTCAAGAGGCCTGGAAGCCTCCCTTCAAGAGGCTCAGCTCCTCAAGAGGCCCGGAAGCCTCCTTCAGAGGCTCCGAAGCCTCCTTCAAGAGGCCCAGCCTCCTCTCAAGAGGCCCAGCTCCTCTTCAAGAGGCCCGGAAGCCCTCAGAGGCGCCTCCTTCAAGAGGCCCAGCCTCCTCAAGAGGCCCGGGCCTCCTCTCTCAAGAGGCTCCGGAAGCCTCCTTCAAGAGGCCCGGAAGCCCCTTCAAGAGGCCCGGAAGCCTCCTTCAAGAGGCCTGGAAGCCCTCCTTCAAGAGGCCTGGAAGCCTCCTTCAAGAGGCTAGCCCCTTCAAGAGGGGCCGGAAGCCCTTCAAGAGGGCCTCGGAAGCCTCCTTCAAGAGGCCCTGAAGCCTCCTTCAAGAGGCCCCAGCCTTCAAGAGGCTCCGAGCCTCCTTTCAAGAGGCCTGGAAGCCCTTCAAGAGGCTCTGGAAGCCTCCTTCAAGAGGCCTCAGCCTCCTTCAAGAGGCCTGAAGTCCCTTCAAGAGCTCGAAGCCCTTCAAGAGGCCTCGGCTCCTTCAAGAGGCTCGAAGCCTCCTTCAAGGGCCCGAGCCTCCTTCAAGAGGCCTGGAAGCCTCCTTTCAAGAGGCCTGGAAGCCCTTCAAGAGGCCTGGAAGCCTCCCCTTCAAGAGGCCTGGAAGCCCTTCAAGAGGCCCGGCCTCCTTCAAGAGACCTGAAGCCTCCTTCAAGAGGCTAGAAGCCTCCTTTAAGAGGCTTGGGCTCTTGAGGCTGAGCCTCTGAAAGGAGGCTCTGAGCCTCTTGAAAGCAGGCTTGAGCCTTGAAAGGAGGCTTCTGAGACTCTTGAAAGGAGGTTTGAGGCTTGAAAGGAGGATTCCGAGGTTCGAAGCCTCCTTCAAAAGCCTCGGAAATCTCATTTTAAAAGGCTCTGAATGCTCTCTATAAGAGGCTTCAAGCATCCTTTCAAGAGATACGGATTTTTTCCAAGAGGCTTGGAAGTCCCTTCAAGAGGTTGAATTCTTCTTTCAAGATGCCGAGCTCTCCTTATAAGACGCTCGGACGTTTTCTCTTAAGAGGCTTGAAATTCTTCAAGATGCTCGGAAAACTTCTTTCTAAATGCTCGAAGCCTCCTTTCAAGAGGCTCGAAGCCTCCTTTCAATAGGCTTGAAGCTCCTTCAAGAGGCCTGAAGCCTCATTTCAAGAGGCCGAAGCCTCCGTTTAAGAGACTCAGCTGCTCCTTTCAAAAGCCCTGAAATTTCATTTTAAGAGGCTCGAATGCTCTATAAGAGGCTTCAAGCATCCTTCAAGAGACACGGATTTTTTCCAAGAGGCTTGAAGCCGCCCTTCAAGAGGTTCGAATCTCTCTTCAAGATGCTCAGAAGCTCCTTATAAGAGGTCTACAGCCTCCTCCTTTCTTTCAAGATGCTCGGAAAACTCTTTCAAAATGCTCGAAGCCTCCTTCCAGGAAGTTCAGAAGCCCCTTCACGTTACAGGCAGGTTAGAAAAGACGATCAGAACCATACGTGTGCAATTTCTAAACGACCCTGATCGGACTACTATTTCTGGACTTTTCTCGATGGGATGAAAAATCACAAAATTTTATATTTCGTCAAACGTCATTAAGGGGTCAATCATGAACCGAATATGGACGTTTACATAACGAAAAGAAAGTTAACTCTTCGTCTTGAATTTATGAGCTAGAGAATGATATGTTGAATTACGGACAGTTTTACCTGAAGGGTATTGTGCAGATTGTTATCAGTTTAAATATGTATTAGTACTCACTGTTGACAATCAATGGTGTTTTCTTTTTAAATTATGTTCATCGAAGCATCAAATTGTTACCTGCAAAGAAAACAAAACAATATACAAATTCATTAGTAACAATTTGTAAACGATTCGCTGATAATTAATTATTCATTTAAATAGGACCTAGCTTCATATCAGTCGGATAATTATTCGCAATAACGATTCAATCAGGGCCTCTCGCCAGACCCAAAAGTGCCCATCAGCTATCAATAGTCATGTAAACTGATATTGGCAATCAATGTCAATTCTGCAAAACAAGTGTCCTAAATTCCTACTAAAACGACACACTGAAGTCCCATTGTCATTTGGTCGGTCCCACGCGGCGGCGGTGGCGCGGGCGGGTTTTAGATCGGTTTAGATTTCAAACCATTTCCCCACAGTAGCAACAACAGCAGCAGTAAAATAGTTGATGGAAACAACTTGGGTGTTTATCCGACGGCACTTGGTGGGCAACATGGCAGGAATTTCAATTAGCCACCCCCCGGCGCAGTTAGGATTTGGAAGCCATTTGCCCACATGTCAGGTGGAAAATTATAACAACAACAACAACGACGCTAACGACCGCGAATCGTATAGATGTAGATTGGCTCGCAACTCGGAACACAGGTATGAATTATAATTGAATTAAATTTCTAAAAACAGTGGTCCGTTGCTGTTGCGTCCTTCGGTGTTCCCTCGCTGGCGACTCCTGGCCAATTCCATGGTCAGCTCATTAGAGACCATTCTGGGGTGTGTAATCTATCTTCTTCTTCTATATATATAAAAATCAATCTATGTATGTATGTTCGCTAACTACTTCTGAACCACTTGGCCGAATTCAACCAAATTTGGTACACACGTTCTCTATCCTCAGGGGAAGTTGCCAAGGGGGGTGGGAGGGTCATTTAGAAAAGGGGGAGGGGTTTTGTTTAGAAAACGAACAATTATGTGTAACTTGCATCTCCTAGGGACCGATTTCAATCAAATTTTGTACACATATTCAATATAAGGAGACAAACCATATGAGAGTGTAATCTTTGAAAGGGGAGGGGTCTGAGGGAGGGGTATGGTTCAGAAAACGGGTAATTCAGAGTAAATTCTGAACCCCTGCACCGATTTCTTCAACCAAATTTGATACAAACATTCTCTACCCTAAACAAAAGATAACAAAGGGTGGGGCGGTCATTGTAAAAAGGGAGGGTATGGGGGAGGGGTTGTCTTTATAAAACGAGCAATTCAGTGTAACTCCCAACCCCAGTACCCATATCAACCAAATTTTGTACACATATTCACTAAGAGTAGTCGATCATATGGAAGTGTAATTTGGGAAAGAGGGAGGGGCTGGGGGAGGGGTTTTGTTCAGAAAACGAATAATTCAGTGTAGCTTTTGAACCCCTGGACCGATGTCAACCAAATTTGGTACACACATTCTCTATCCTAAGGAGAAAAATAACAAAGGGTGGTATGATCATTGGGAAAAAGGGAGGGTAAGGGGGAAGGGTTGTATTTAGAAAAAGAGCAATTCAGTGTAACACCTAACTCCCAGGACCGATTTCAACCAAAATTGGTGTACACATTCTCTATCCTCAGGGGAAGTTAACAAAGGAGGTAGGAGGGTCGTTGGGGAAAGGCGGAGGTTATGGGGAAGGAGTTGTCTTCAAAAAATGAGCAATTCAATGTAACTCCAAACCCCCAGGGTAAATTTCAACCAGATTTGGTACACTTATTCTCTATTTTTGGAAGATGTTTATTGAAAAGGTAGAAGGGCCAAACAAATATATAAAAATAGATTGATACAAAGGAACAATTCTATGAGCGGTAGATCTACCTCTGTGGGTTTTGTGCTACAGCATTGGACATTTTAATTGAATAATTTACTTTTCAGTCCCTAGCAAAGCCGAATACATATAGCTATTAGCTATCTATATATCTCGGATACTTATTCAACGTATGTGACGTATGTGATTTTGTAAACAAAAATTTAAACGTTGATTTCTGCAATCTGATAGCACTCCCACGCAAACCATCGCCACATACAGGTAGGGGAGGTTTCGGCTACATGTTCGTTGTGTTGGTTTGCGTAGGAGGGCCATCAGATTGGACAAATCGACGTTTGAATCTTTGTTCACAAAATCACATACGTCCTTTTGAATAAGTACCCGAGATATGCAAAGAATGTTTGTATGTTTGTGTGTATGCTCCAGCCTAACTTCTGAACCCATTATTGTATTGTTTAGTTATCGATCAATTTAACCATTTATCGAAATTATGGTTGCCCAGTGACAAGCAATGATTAATGTGTTTCCTTCTGGATGGTGAATGTGATCCCTTCTTTAAAATTAGACGTTTGCCCGGAATAAGGCATCGGTGGATGTTTTTCCTTCTTTAGAAATAAACGTTTGCCCGGAATATGGCGATTATGGGTTTGCTCCCTTCTTCAAAACCAGTCAATGTTTTCAAATGAAATCTGCCTTCTTCTGATCAAATGATGAAGTATCGATAAGAAAACGCAATTATCCTGTTGACCAATTGGTTTATTCATTTTCCGATTGTGAAAAAAAAAACTGCGAATCAAACTGGCAATTCCGAGCAAGGCCGGGTACATAAGGCTAGTTATTTGATAAAACGTACCGAAATCAAGTTATTTCGATACAGTAAGGTAAAGTTCACTGTACGAGTTGCAGTTGGTTCATTGGCAGTAGATGCAATTCGCCTTTTTTTGACAGATTGTTGTATGTATGTGTTTTGAGTGTAGGCAATTATTGCAGGAAAATGGCAATTTACTGTATTTTGTGTGTGAATTTGTACGCATTTTAAGCTTACTCATAAAAGAGGTTTACAACACATAGTCTACTTGCAATGGATTGTTGCTATTGAAGATTTTTTCTTCTCAAACAAAATTTATCAAGACTAGGTAGTATTTAAAGAAGACTATTTTGGGTATATTTTTCAAACAAAACTAAGCAACGATCCCTTATACTCACCAAAGCTCTCGTTAAGTGTTTTCGTTCATTCCCAGTAATATTCTGGTTTTATGCTGGTTTTATAGAAGTCTTGTAAAGCAAAGCATGGTTTGAAGACCGCTACAGGGCTGGTAGCGGTCAATGCCGCTCAAAATAGTGACTTTAGTGACCAACACTGTTAAAAAAAACCCAGATTAATCCACCTAACGGTGATGGCGCCTTTCTCGCGCAAAAAGTTAATAAATGTAGCCTTTACGCTTAAACCTCGATGTTGTACAAGAAAGGCAAAACAGTTACACCGTCTAATGTTATGATAGAAAATTTACACTACTAGACGACAGATGGCGCTGTCAAAAGTTTCTCGAATTTCCTATGTTCGAATTTTGACTTTCGGACAATTTCATAGTACTATGAAACTGAACGAAGAGCATACTTACGCCTAAATGCGTGCAACACGAGCATCTTTTATAGTGCGATGAAATTCTTAATGGGAAGCCACGGATAAAATATTCATAGATGCAAGGCATTTTTCATAACACATTATTGTTCCATGTGACTATGTCTCATCACTATTATTATCTATTTTTGCAATTTGCAATTATTATGAAATTCAATAGTGATCAACAGCGTTTTAGTCTCTGTCGGATGCAACTTGTTGCAAGAAAATCGGTTAAGAGTTTCTATGTGAAAATTTGGCTAATGTTTTTATGGCATTTTGTGCACACACACACGCACACACATACACACACACACACACGCACACACGGACAGACAGACATTTGTTCAGCTCATCGAGCTGAGTCGAATGGTATATAACACTATGGGTCTCCGGGACTTCTATCAAAAGTTCGAATTTGGAGTGAAATGATAGCCTTTCGGTACAACTTAGTTGTACGAGAAAGGCAAAAAGGACCAAATAGTGACTCTCAGCTGCTGAAAAACCAAATAGTGACTTTTAATTTTATTTGCAGTGACAAAAACTGACTTTTATATGAAGTTAATAAGGCCGATACAAATAATTTTCAAAAATTATGTCTCCCTCTTGGCCGAAAATTTCAATTGGCCTTTTGGCCGAAAATGTCAATTTGAAGGAGTAATAAATTCCACAAAAAATATGTATTGCCAAAACATTATTCAACAAAACCGATGGAATGATAAATGTGTTCTTATTTAGTGGAATGTCTTCACTTGGAATGAATTATTTATTTATTTTATATAATGCATTATTTAATTCCATTACTTTGTAATCTTTACAAGTATACGTACGTCGACCTCAACACTAATGACGGTAATGAATAATGATGTCTTTAGTCTTTAAAGTCGAGTCAAGTATGAGACACTGATCAAAGTTTACAAAGTGATGGAATTAAATGGAATAGTTCGTCTTATGACAATTGTGACTTAAGTGAAATCTGATTAGTTTGTTTTATTTCATTCATTTCAATATTTATTTTTGTATTTTCCAGTGGTGAAAAACAAAAACTTTGAGGCAAGTCATACAGAATAAAGTGCAATAACGTTTAATATCGGTTTGAACTTATTCGGAAAATCTTTGCTTGTGTGTGAAATAGATTTAATTTGGCTCATAAAGTTTATAAATCTGAAACCCAAGAACCATTTCGGAGCCTAAACAATTTGTTTAGGATTTCAAAAAGCCTCGGTCATAAAGACAATAATAAAATTTCGAGCTACCAATCGGTCAAACTCAAAATAATAAAAACCCTTTAAAAACTAAAGATTTTTCTTGATGGAACATCCAAAACATTTTGCAGTTCCGGATGTCTAAATTGTCAGCAAATGTATCTGAAATTCTTTGGGATTAGAGTCACTAAGAGTTTCGAAAGGCTTTTGGTCCAAAAACTACTATAAGTGGTCATTTTTTCACAAAACCAACCAATTTTCATATCTGTCATGAATAAGGCATCTTCCGACGAATAAAACTTCATTTTTTTAATTCCGCGAAGATGCTCTTAACGAAACCTAGTCAATAGTTTCAAAATAGTTGAAAATAGTGAGAAAAAGTGACTTTAGTGACTTGAGGTCGAAAAAAAAAACTTTTTAGTGACTGACCCGAAAAAAGTGACCAAGTCACTAAAAAGTGACCCGCTACCAGGCCTGCCGCTAATAAAACTAAAAATGTTACTTGGGCTGCCAGCCAAACGGTGGACCTCAGATTTTTTTGTCCTGGGTGGGGTTTTCATAATCATTCGCAGGAATTTGTTTTGAACTCGTTGGTGTCTGAGATGATGGATTTTTGTGCAGCCCTCCGGCCGGCATACCGTATTCATAACAGGCAGGATGTTTTACTTATAGACAGCAAGCTTTTTTTCAGGGACAATGACGACCTATGGTACATTACAATTCGTCACTATTTTGTCTGGAAATAAGCTTGCTGTATTACTAATACGGCCTCATTAATTCATTCTACTGTCGTGCCACTGAGGGTGATTTTATAATCTTCAGCTGGAAGCAGTCTGGGAATTTTGAGTGAGGGAAGATGACGAGGCTTCGCCGCGTTGATACAGATCTTACAGCTGGTGAGATACTCTGTCAGGGCATCCAGGAATCGTTGGAGTTTTGCTACTAGACTCTGTAGACGAGAGAGATGTCGTGCACATTGGCACTCACTCCGCTGATTGAGACCCAGAATGTTTCTGTTGAAGCTGAGAAGATTGTAGCGTTGTAGTTTTTTACACCACCAGAATGCCTTTTCGACATCGAGTCAGGCTATGGCAGAGCTTTTAGAGGCAGACTTATTTCAGACGGATGTTTGTAACTCGGGTCAGCTGGTGCACGATTGATCGACCGACGCGAATGTGCCTCGAAATGTAATCTTGTGCCAAGATGATGTACATTCAAGTAGTACCTTTGCAAACAGCCTGGATAACCCAGAGAAGGCTGGTGGGATGATATCTATTGGGACAGGAAGAAACCTCTCCAGGCATCCGGATGGGAATAACTTTTGCTAACTTTCAGGATGATGGATCAGGATCGAAGCGTGGAGGCTTCATGTTTTTCGATGCCTTGATATAGGCCGGCAATTGGTCAGCTGATATCCCCAACTCCTCCGAAATGTCGTTAGGAGTCAGATGGATGTTGTTCGTATGCTGGTTAACGGCTGCATCGTGTGGACTGACGATGTTCTGTTCAAGATTGTGCGAGCTGACGAGGCAACGAGCTCTATCTCGGCGGCCTTCTTTGCAGCAGTTACCAAGCGATCCATAGAGCCATTGCACTATGGTCCAGGTACAGGATACAGATTTACGCGGAAAGGTGCAATTTACGCCAAAACTATATATTTTAGAAAAAAACTGTTGTTCTACAAAATTGTTCAAAATAGTAAGGCCATCATTATGGCGCAACCAAAAAGTAGGGTGGCCCATCATATAAAAAAACATTAGAAAATATTTTTTTATTTCTCGGAATATTGACATGTTATGTTCTACAAAGTTGTAGCGCAGCTTATTTCAATCAATTTTGCCAAAAAAAATTTTCTGTAGCTCTTAAGTTGGCTGATTTAGAGCAATTTTACATGATTGAATTAGGGTGTACCTCAAAAAAACAGAATTTTTTATCTACTTTTTTTTGTTTTCGATTTTTCGGAAAAGTTGTCTTCGGGTGACTTGAGGAGCTCAAAAAAAGTGCAACTTTTGATGTATAGATATGCTCAATATATTTTGTCAATCAAAAGTTATAATCGTTTTCCTGTCAAAATTATGTTTTTTCAAAAGTTGATATCTCCGGTTAGGGCAGACCAAAAAATATGTTCACACGGCATTTGAAAGAGAAATTTATATTCTTTATTATGTCAAAAAATTGGAGATATGTTATTTTTTTATCTCAAGTTTTACCAATTTTACTAAAATCATGTTTTTTTTTTCAAATAAATTGATATAACTCGACAATGGAAGAAGATACAGACGATATTCTTATAGCAAAACACGCGTTTTGAAAAGCCCCAAAAGTCTTCAGAAAGTAACATTTGTGAAAAATGAAAAATCTTTAGTTTTCTGATATAATAAGGAATATGAATTTCTCTTTCAAATGCCGTGTAAACATATTTTTTGGTCTGCCCTAATCGGATATATCAACTTATGAAAAAAATATAATTTTGACAGAAAAACGATTATAATTTTTGATCAAAAAAAGATATTGAGCATATTTACCCATCAAAAGTTGCAATTTTTTAAGCTTTAAAAGTCACCTGAAGACGCCTTTTTCGAGAAATCTAAAACAAAAAAAGTAGATCAAAAACACTGTTTTTGTGAGGTACACCCTAATCCAATTAAGTAGAATTGCTCTAAATCAGCCAACTTAAGAGCTACAGAAAAAGTTTTTTTGGTAAAACTGATTGGAATAAGCTGCGCTACAACTTTGTAGAACATCATGTCAATATTCCGAGAAACAAAAAAATATTTTCTAATTTTTTTTATATGATGAGCCACCCTATTTTTTGGTTGCACCATAATGATGGCCTTACTACTTCAAACAATTTTGTAGAACAACAGTTTTTTCTAAAACATATAGGTTTGGCGTAAAATGCATCTTTCCGCGTAAATCTGTATCCTGGACCATAGTGCATTGTTGGATCTTGGAATGTTTGGCAATTTCCATAACGGCTTGGCACAGTCTGCGAGATCGAAGAATTTTATTATAGAAATCTTTATTTCTAGAATGGTCCACCATTCTGGCATGGGTAGTTTAGGTCATGCGATTGCAACATGATTTTGCTCTTTAGAAATCAAGCGTTCCAATTGACCAAACCCATCCGATTTGCTATTTTCAATAACGAAAAGGTTCCAGAGCGTAAATCTGGGCAAAACGGGACTTGCAGTTTTGTGGACGAGCCGCGAGTTGGCTGAAAATCGGAGGTAACTGAGTCCTCCAGGGGCAGAGTTGCCCGAGCGGCACAATTCAGACAGATTTGGTTACAGCAACTCAAATACGACTGAATTCGGTTGTACATAGGTCACAGAAACTCGTTCACTCGGAGGAAGCGGCGGCCATTCACTGTTGGATAGACCAAATGTTGCTTGGCTTGGGGCTTGGCGGGGGATCGATGCATTGGCAGTTGCCATTTTTCTCTGCCAGGAAGGGGGGGGTCGGCTTGTCGGAAAGTTACGCGTTTTCACCCTAGGCTGACCCGACAATTGAACTCGTCACCTCTGGATTGGCAATCCTATACCTTGCTCTCCTGCTAACTGGAGACCCAACGCAGATGTTCTAGTTGATCCAAAATGTCCGGGAGTTGAGTTCAATTGGTCTACCAGGTCAACTAAGCCTGGTGTCAAACCAAAAGCAACCCACGATCATATAAGTCCCTAGAGCCCCTTCTATTGCTTAATTATTTATATAATTCCAAAACAGATACCACCAAGCATTAATTAATGCATGTAATCAATCACAGATCAGCATATTAAATGCTAATTGCATTAGATCAGTTTTACCGATGTAAAAATGCATTTATTCATCGCCTGTCAAGCAACGATACACTAGTTCAGCGTTACGAATGCAGCGATGCATTATATTTGTTTTATTTCAACATGTCAAAGTAATAAAGCATTATTCCGGTCGTAAAAGGGCCTTTTTCCACTTTCGGTCAACTTTAATGGCTGTGTTATTTGTAAGCATATTTAGCTCCATGGTTACTTGGGTAAGGTCTCCAAGTTGTCCGAGAGTTGAGTTCATAACGTTGAGAGTGTAGTTGATATGGTATAACAATTGATATCAACTCCAGAATAATCTACAGGATCCAGAATAACTGATGTACGCTGATTCAAACAGTCGATCATTCGCCAGGGCTCTGAGGACCTGTACGTACATGCTGGGTTGCTATCGGAAAGGTACCAGTCCTGGTTGAGCTGGTAGAGCATTTGATCTGCTCTCCAGAATAATTAGGAGACCCTAGAACAACTGCTATGCACTTATTTGACCAGTAAATCATTCATCAATTGAATGATGAAGCATTCGCAAGGGCTAAATGCCCTTGAATTGACATGAGAGATTAACATGGACATGCTTGATTGCTATCAGTTTGATACTAGGCGTAGTTGGCCTGATAGATCAATTGAACTAAACTTTTGGACAATTTGGGGAAACTAGAACATCTGTATTGGACTTACTTGAACAGTAAAACATTCGCAAAGGCTATAGGAACTTATTTGGACACGTAGTTGAACTGATAAAAAATTGAACTCAACTCCCGGACAATTTGGAGAACCTAGAACATCAGCGTTGGACTTATTTGAATGGTGAAGTATTTGCAAGGGCTCTAGTGCTTATATGGACACGCTGGATTTGCTACCGGTTTAATACCAGGTGTAGTTGAACTGGTAGACCAATTAAACTCTTGAATGGAGAAGCATTCAAAAGGGTTCTAGTGACTTATATGGACATGCTGGATTACTATAGGTTCATGTTTCATGTACATAAAATTTCTATTCATTTACAGCAATTTCATCTCAATCTTTCAGATGTATTGGAAGCCTTATAATAGTTCTTGATACATTATTTGCACGCTCTCAATAGATAGCAAACGATAAAAGAGAGGCAAAAACTACTTCAAATCATATAAAGCCATGAAAACAAATCTATCGCACTTTGATACAACTTGAAAAAATTGATACGGAATGGCGAGTCTGTTGTAAACATCCTTTAGATATTCAGAAGCACGAATCGCCAGTTTTTGCCTTATTCGTCTCGTACACTCAGGCCATTGGATCTCATAAAAACAAACTTTGAATAGGATGCCGCAGACCTTTAATTTATATACTAATCGACTCAGATCGACGAATTGAGGTGATCTCTGGGGGTGTCTGTATGTGCGCAAACTCACTCATTTTTTGGCATTTATGCATTCGGTATTTGTTCGCAACTAGTTGTATTCTACGAGGAATCCTATTCCATTGTTTCTTATCGAAATGCGCAAAATTTGTGGCCAATATACTATGTTTTATAATGCACGAGAAAGGCAATATAAACTAGGTGGATTAATCAGGATTTATTTTTTCTTCCGCGCTCGAACTTAAAGAAGGATACCATCTGTCGTGCCCACTAAAAATACAAATCGAAACGGATGTATATGTACTACTGGCATGATTAGAGTGTGATAATTGGCGATTTGACGAGCATTGCATTGGTAATAGACCTCAATAGGTGTGGAGCACTGCACTGGTACCATCATGCAGCTGGCAAGCGACACTACCAGGGCGATTGGTTTTCATGCGCGCACGCTACAGCCAAGTCAAATTCGAGCGGTCCCCATATGACACACACAGGCACAATGCTAATCATGCAAATCAAAACCCTGTGACCAGAGGTTTATGTCCATGATTTAACCACAGAAGTAATAGATTGGCTTGGATTAGCTCTTCATTTGTGCGATTATGATCGAGTGGTATTGGGTTTTAGACAAGTGATACATAATCGGATTGAAATGGAGTGTACTAAGTGTGTACATTTTGTGTTTTGAAGATAATGTTAAGAGTTGGTGATACTTGTGCTGTTTATTTTATGACATAATTGCTGTGAACTAAATAAAAAAAACTAAAAAACTCACCTCCTATCAAAAACAAAGGAATGAAACATAGTTTGGGATTTCATAAATCAATCAATCGTTAAAAGCAGTTCTTAGTTCAAATGCGATTCCCGGATCCGCCAATTGATATTTAAAAGGTCTAGTAAAATTAATATTGGAACAGGTTGTAAAACATGAATAAAACTTCCACGATTATCGCCTAATTAGCATGCTTAATAGCATGTCGCATATGCAAAAATATTTTCGTTCCACCCGAATGCACGGAAGCCACAGAAAAAATCCCTGCCTTCCAATTGACACAATCGCTTCCATTTCTATCCCACCGTGTGCTTCCGAGCACATCACCAAAATAAGCCCTTTCGCACAGGAACCGAGCTGAGAGTGCAGAAAAACAATATAACTAATCGAAATGTAAAGTTTTAAATAATTGCCATATAAAATTCATAATAGCAATAAGCTGCATCCAATTTATAAATATAAAAAAAATCTGCCAACGCCACCACAACCGACCATTGGAATCCCTTCGAAAATGCGGTGGTTTTGCGAACTCTCACCCACCTGGTCGGAGGCAGGTCCTCCGGGTTGACTCTCTTGCACCGGCGATAACCCTGCAGGCAGACGGCCAGGAAAACCGCGGCGGTACGGCCCTGGAGCTGGACGTCGCGGTGTATAAATCATATAATTAAATTATTTATGCTGACACGAGTTTACATGACATTTTTTCATATTCGGTCGCCTCTCGCTGCTTTTGGCTGGCGGCGCGTGGCTCCTGCTCGGACGCTGCTGCACGTCGCTGTGTGATGCTGTGAGGTATGCAATAATTCCATGAGTCGCACTGTGGGTTCGATTGTTTGAAACTGGGAAGTTTATTTATAAGCCACTACATTATACTTTGAGAATAGTTTTCAAATCTACACCCAACAAACAAATCTGGCAATCATCAGGAAGAAAATCTTGGCATATACAATTCTGTATGCTTTTTATACAAATATTGTATTAAAATAATACAAATCTGTATTATTTCAATACAAAAAATGTATTAAAATCTTCCGAAATTGCATATGCCAAATTATTATAGTTTCTGTAAGGTTCTTATACAGAATTGTATTAAAATCTGCCATCCGCTGGTTGAGTGTATCGTTGCCAAAAATTTTCTGCCGTTGTCAGGAACGTGCATTCAATAAGGAGAAAACCTCATCTCCAACCGTAAAATTGTTAAAATACTCTCCATTTCTGCCTTATTCAATTCCGTTAAAGTCAACTGCCGCACTCGGGTCAACCTTATCAAAACGGACGCAATGAGAAAACAGAACTGTGCAATAAAAAATCCTATTCGACTAAAGGCTGATGTCATATTAGAAATTTGGAGACAGTACTCGTCGATAGCAAATCCTTCCGCACGCGATGGCATATGAGCAAGTCAAACCACCTTCCTTTTGCCAGTGGAGATATATCAGCTTTCACACTGATATTCCCTTCATACGGGAGTTTGGCAGAAGGAAGGTCATGTGATATGTGCCATCACAAATATTGCCCTCCGCTCGCTTTCAAATCGTATTCTATAAAAACATTCTTCATGCCTGCCGTATCCTAACGGATCTATCAATTCTATACTTTCGCCTCTAATTTTATCATGAACATGTACGTCCAAGTTTGGAAGATGATATTAGCATTTCCATATCATTGCTTATCAAAAAGTTTTCAAAGCTCCATAGGACCAGCAACAAGAATATTAGTCAACGTGATGAGATGATATCGCCAAGCCCTCGTCTGTTTTCTCGAAAACAGGAAACTATATCAGCAAATCTAGTCGCCATCTTGGACCCCCGGGCATCCTAGCCCGAGTGAAGCCCCACCCCAATTGGCGAACAGGCTTTCCTTGGTATTTTCCAGAACAACCCTCCCAGTGATCGAACAACAATTAACTACAGCTCTATAATCTGGCCTTGGTTCCACTAGACAAATGAAGAACTGATTGCGGTATCAAAATTTACCGAAATAAAGAATAACAAGAAAAATTATTGTGAACAACCGTGACAGTTTATCCAGTAATCCATGTTGGTGAATAAACTGCCATAGCGCTCGATCAATTGTATCATATGCGGCGTTGAAGTGCAGCGGTCTCGCCAGTCCCTCATTGCCGTTTATGATAGCCTTCATGGTAGTTACTCAACCTCAGTCAGGGACATTGTTGTTTTTCCTCCACCTGGATTTACTTGCCTATGCATAAGGGCTGTGCAGTTTGTAATATATGATGATTATAGAAATAAAATCAAACCAAAACAATCAAAATTTAGAAAACGACGATCTTTATAGCAAACTCAATGTATAAGCTTTTCAATAGCACGGAACGTTAAAATCTATTCGCGGGCTGCCACAGCCTCTACTGTTTCTGGATGCCTGTGCTTCTTTCCTATCTTTTTCCGCTATTTTTTTTTAATTTGCCTAAACCATTGGGTTTGTGTTGTAAAATGTTATATGCATGTCATTTGAATAATTTTTACAAAACCTTTCTAAGGAGTCCAATTCCATCCTTATTTTTAATGAAACAATAAAGCTTGAGTTGTTTCATATTTTTGTCCAAGAGTACATCGCGCTATATATAAAATCATGACATAATGTCACATGTCAGGATATTTTTTACTTTCAATTTATTAATTTTTTTCACAATTAATCAGTTTATGCCTTGGAACGCTAAAATTCATGAACGGTACCCGTTATTTCTTGACGAAAAGGCTTAAAAAAATCCTAGACAGGTACTCTGAACTGATTTATGATAAACGACAGGCGGTGAAAGTTATTTAAAGGAACTCATTGTTGTTTGCGGTATTATTTACAACAATAAAGAACGACTAAATTTTTTACGTCCCATAGTGTTAATCACGTTTGGGTCGAAAACGTGACAAAATCGGGACGTGATAAAATCAGGTCGACACGGTATTAAGTAAATTTTACTTTTTTTCTTTCTCGTACAACAAAGTTATACTGAAATGCTATATGATTACTCCAAAAAAGAACTGTTGATAGAACGTCGGAGACCTATAGTGTTATATACCGATCGACTCACCTCGACGAACTGAGGTGATGTCTGTATGTGTGTGTTTATGTGTACAAAATATGTAGACATACTTTTTGGAACTTAGCATTACCCGATTTACTTTTTTCCCATGGGTCCCACCCTTGAAAAAAAAAAATCAAAATCAGATTTTTTTTTCAAAAAGGGTGACAAAGCATATTGATTAATGCAAAAACATGAAAATGATAGAAAAAATGCGATATATTCCCCCAAAGTGCTTCATTGACTTTTCTGTATGTGATACTATGTATTTTTTTTTCCCAATAAATTATCTGATGCACAAGAAAAACATAATTGCCGCAGAGTGGATTAATCTGGGTTTTTGAAGGAAAAAAATAATTATTTTTGGGTTTCTACATTAAACCCCGGTTTTAAATGAAAAGTATGCAATACTAGAATTTGATAAACTTTGACTATAGGCACCATTCAATGTGTTTCATATCTGATAAATGTGATGGTTGATTGACAATGTATTGCAATACACCTTATATATACTATGTTTTATATAGCCCTGGAAAATTAGCATCTCCGAAAATTACCAGTCCTTAGAAAAAAATTGCACTAATATTTCGGAAAATTCTGTAGTAGTAACTAATATTATGTGGAGCACCACGAGTTAACTAGAACTGCTACTATTCGCAGGACTGTTAAAATAAACTAATAAAATTCCAAATTTGAAAAATCCGCGACTGTAAAAATGAAACCGAGACAAACCAAAATCTAGAGTGCTTTGAGAATAGGTCGTATGTGCAAAAGAGAGTCTCTCTTTGCTTCCTTTCTCTGTCGATTATCACAACACTATTTCGAATTTATCGGCAGATATTTAAAGATAATAGCTCTAACTAGCGTGCTGAAGTGAAAAAGTATCAAAATATGCATAAGGGATTGTCCACAAATTACGTAACGCTTTGAAGTGGGAGGGGGTTTGAGCAAAGTGTGACAATCCATACCAGATATTTCATACAAAAAGTGTGACATAGGGGGGAGGGAGTGTTGAAAATGCTCAATTTTCGCGTTACTTAATTAATGGATCTTCAAAGAGCCTCTTTTTTGTACAAACGACCTATTCTCAAAGCAATCTAGAAATATGGTTTCCTAATTTCAAAACAAGTTTCTTTATGGCAAAGATACAACATTTGTGCTTTACTGATTAGAACCGGGGGCATGCTCAATTAAATTGATTTAATTAATTTCTCAATTCAAGATTACTCGAGATTTCT
This sequence comes from Armigeres subalbatus, assembly GCF_024139115.2. NCBI lineage: Eukaryota > Metazoa > Arthropoda > Insecta > Diptera > Culicidae > Armigeres > Armigeres subalbatus. The sequence continues at coordinate 185,031,285 of NC_085139.1, forward strand.
CCTAGGGATTTAAAAAAAAAATTGGTCCAGAGGTGCAGAATTACCACAGGAATCGAGCCCTGTACTTGGTTTTGATAGACATTACGGCCTACCGGCGCACAGTGGGGGCAGTCAACCATGTTATTTATGTGCTACAAAAATTCAAATTTTGTAACTACAAAATTTCGTGCTACAAAATTTCGAATTTTCACATTCGTATTGACATCTATGCAATACGTTTTAAAAGTGAATCGGCACGCCGCCGTATGAAAATTTACCACGCCGCCGAGTATATTTTACTATGGTTATCAAAGGACTATTGAACCAGTAGGGTTTCGTACAAAAGTTTTATCCAGTTCTTGCTCAAACTACACATTTTCAGCCACAGCATTTGGCATTTATCTACCTCTATGTACTTCTTTTCTTCAATGGCATTACATGTCCCACTGGGACATTGCCGCCTCGCAGCTTAGTATTCATTAAGCTCTTCTACAGTTATTGACTGCGAGGTTTAGTTACAATTGTTGGCAGGACATGGATAAATACAGTATCTATCATGGAGCTGATTTCTAGTTATGGAAACTGTTTTTGTAAGGCCACCTTGGCCAATAGATCCATTGCTATTCAACGGCCAAACATAAAAAATCACCTGACACTCAATGTTTCAGAAAATGTGTAAATTGTTCTTCATAAATTTAAGGAATTGCTTCTAGAACACCTTTGCAAATGTTTTCAAGAATTGCTTCGGTATTTCGCTCTGAAATTATTTCAGAAAAACATGTAAAATTTGTTTAGAAGTTCAATAAGACTTTTTCAAATTCTAGAATTTCTTCAGCAACTTTTTCAGGATTTTTTTTTTGATGATCTCTCCAGTACGCCTATTACGTACCACACATTACATCGAAAATTCATTCAAGAATTTATCCAAACAGTCCTCCAGGGATTAAAACCAGAATTTTTTCGAGATTTCTTAAGTGAATCCTTCAAGAATCATTATAACCGTTTTAATAAGGGGTCGTACACTAATTACGTAAGCACTTAGGGGTGGGATGGAGGTCTGCCATTTTCGTACGTTCCAAATAAATTGTATGGGAAAAAGCTGACATGTGGGGAGGGAGGGTTGAAAAAAAAATGCTTACGTAATTAGTGTACGGCCACTAAGTATCAAATAGGTTTTTTGCTCCAACATTTCTATTAGTTAGGGGCAGAAGCGAAAAACGCTACTGCTGTGAATTCAATCGTTTCCGTGGGAAATATCGGGAATATTTCAATAAATAATTTCTAGAGAAATTTCCAGATGGATTCTCAGAGGAATTACCGGAGATGTTTCGAAAGAATTTATGTAAAAATTACCGGAAGAAATTCTAAACGATTTTCGAGCAGAATTCTTATAGGAATTTCATGTAAGTTTCGAAAGCAATACAAAGGAAATTTTAGGTGAGTTCTTGAAATAATTAAGGGAAAATTCCTGTATCTGTGAAATAATAGAATTCTCATGTAACTTCTGGAGCAGCTTCTAATGGAATTCCTGGCCTGAAAGATTTCTCTGAGAAAATCCCGGAGCAATTTTGGACGAACTTTCGAAGGAATTTCGGGATAAAGTTTCGGAAAAAAAATCTTAACAAACTTTCGGAGGAAATCCTGGAAAAACTTGCGGAGCAATTCCTGGATAAATTTGCGTAGGAATTCGTGGAGGAACTGTCAGATAAATTCCTGGATGAACTTCCGGAGGAATTCTTGGAGGAACAACCGGGGGAGTCCCTGGAGGAAATTCCGAAGGAATACCTGGAGGAACTTCCGGAGGAACTCCTGCAGGAACTTCCGGTAGAATTCCTGGAGGAATTTTCGGAGGAACTTCTGGAAGAACTTACGGATGAATTCCTGTAAAAACTTTCAAAGGTATTCCTGGAGGATCTTCCGGAAGAATTTCTGGAGGAACTTCCGGGAATTCCTAGAGGAACTTTCGGAAGAACTCTTGGAGGAACGTTCAGAAGAATTTCTGGGGGAACTTCTGGAGGAATTTCTGGGGGAACTTGCGGAGCAATTGCTGGAAGAACTTCCGAAATCCATCTATCTTCATTAGAAAGAGTCGATCGCTATATAATACTATAAGTCTCTGGGGCTCCTATAAAAAGTTTGTTTTTGAAGCGAATATATAGCCTTTCCGTATACTTAGTATACGAAAAAGGCAAAAATATTTAGAAATTATCGCAAAAGTATCTATCGGTGCTCTTTCGAATATCTTCCAAAAACTTTCAAAAGCTTTTTTAAGATTATTCAAACTTCAGAGAATTCCAACAAAAGTTCGTCATTTTAAATTATTATTTATTTATAAAACTTCTGAAGTATTTTGATATTATATTTATCAATAGGTTCCATCAATGCTCTAGGAATTTTGCCGAATTTTATTCTTCAAGAATTCTTTCTTGGAAGAACCTTCATTGTACAAAATAATTCCTTTAAAAGTTAATTTTTAAGTGTTATTGCACGACCATAATATAATTTTCAAACTATTTATAAGCTGGCAAACGCAATGGATATCAACTCGGTCCTTTGCATCTATCAGGGGGTAAGTATCCATGAAATGCTCTTGCAGTTCCTTCAGTAATTATGATACTGAGATGATGTGATACACGTGTGTGCATAAATAATATTTGGCTTAGTAGCCGTGAATTTCTAAATCTTAGGTTTTTAATAAAAAAGAAATTGCTTTTTAAGGCTTTCATACAAAATAGAGCAAATCTTGCCTAGCAAAAGGACTTTGGCAGTCACTTTAACTTAAATTCGGGAAAAGGGACAGAGAATTATCAATTTGGAACACCCACAAATACTATTTGGAAACCGATTACAGATAATCATTATTACCAACTTTTGTTATACAAAGATAGTGAATACTTTTGAATTGAGTCTTGGATTTTCTAATGCTTTCAATAATCCTATATTACCATTATAATCGTGCCATTATAATGTTTTTGAGATAAATTAGCGTCGGGTTGAAAATTTCACAAATAAAAAAATAATAATTATTATTATTATCATTTCAACTGATAAGTTGAAAAATATAATTTGAGTGACTGATTACATTATAAATCTCGCGTGATTTTTGAAAACGTCGTCCAAATGAGAGACTCTCTTTCATTACGGTCTTTTTTGCTAATATCTAGGCTAGTTTAAAATTTGTTGCATTATTTTCACCTCAGCACACTAGACAAAGCTATTACAGGGTGTCTACTCATCTGCAAAAACAAAATTCCCTGATTTTTCCAGGTTTTTTCCAGGTGTTTTACATTAATTTCCAGGTAAAAACAAACTTGCCATATATAGATTTTAGCAGCGAAGAAATCGTTTTAAACAAGTGAATATTGCGAAATTTAGTTTCCTTACAAAAACAATGTTGTAAATTATTTAAGAAAATCTTCCAGGAATTCCTTCGCAAATTCACCCAGAAATTACTTCAGCCATTCAATCAAAAATACCTACAGAAATCGCATAGGAAATTCCTCCAGGATTCCTTCAAAAATTTCTCCATAGATACCATCGGAAAATCCTCCGGAAATGATTACAGAAATTCCTTCAAAGAGGGAACATTAAGAATTGCTTCATAATTTCCCCTAGAACTTCGTACAGGATTTCATTTGAATATTTCTTTGCAAAAACTTTAGAAAACATCTCAAGGAATGGTTCCGGAAAATGCTTAGGTAGGTAGCTTAGGTAGAAATTCTCTTAAGGAATTGTTCCGGAAATATGTTTGGGAATTTCCTCAGGAATTCCTTCAGAACTTCTTGCGAAAACTCCTTCAGTAAATGTGTTGATGCAAAAATATGAGATTGGGTGGGGTCCATGACGTTAGGCATAAGGACGTTAGGCGTAATACTACCTTTTTTATGTCGTGGGCTGTTTTTTGGGCATTTATGCTTAACATCCTTTATGCCTAACGTCCTTATACCTGACACGGGGTATACCCGAGATTACTATTGTGGCTCTTGTTCGCGTGACCAACATCTAGTTTGTTTTTGTTTGTGACCAACATCTAGTTTGTTTAGACCTAGCAGCCAAGGTACCGGTATTATAAGTGTCAAGCGGTCCCGGTCAATTTATAGCCTATTTAGATAACGCCATTTATGATCATAAATATCATGATAAACAACAACCTGATGCCATCCCCATACATTCAATTCTGTTTTTCCACTTTAACGCGATATTTGTTACGATAAATAATCTAATCGTAATCTGAGTAGGTTATTAAGTAGGTTTTGGCAGAAAAATTTTAATGGTTACAAAGCGCCACCAGCGTTCTATTACTTATGGCTTTACTGTAAAAACCTTCGGAAAATGCTTCGGGTATTCTTTTGAAATTCCTTGCGATTTTTTAGGAACTCATGCAGAAGTATCTTGAGGAAAACTTTAGAAAACACCTGGAGGAGTTTTTCCGGATATTTTGCTTTTTACAAATTCTTTGGAAATTCGACGAGAATACCTTTAGAAACTCCGTTGAAAAATCCATTCGGGATTCCTTCGGCTATTATTTCAAGAATTCCTTTAGCAAAAATTCTTCACAAATCACTTACACTTTTTTTTTTTCAAAAATCTCTTCAGGTGATTTCTTTGAAAATTCCTCCGGATATTCCTTGAAAAACTGATCCCGAGATTCCTTCCGAAGTTCTTCCAGGAATTGCTTTGAAAAATCTTAACTAATTTAGTATTTTTTTATTTATTCCTAAAGAATTTCCGAGGAAATACTCAAAAGAATTTACAAAGCAATGTTTAATTGATTCCCCGAATAAATTCCTAGATTTCACCAAAAATAGCTTCGGAAATTCTCAAGGAATTATTTTGAAGATGGCAAAACGTTTTTTGCGGAACAACGATCCATTAATGTTCACTACATTTTTAATAGATTCGATTGGAATATTCATTCAAATATTTGTAAGGTTTTTTTTATCTTTTGATAGAATTTCACTCATGATCACCGGGTATTGAAATTTCCCTGATTATGTCAGGAATTCCCTGATAATTCCAGGTTTTTTCCAGGTGAGGAGAAATTCCCTGATAATTCCAGGTTTTCCAGGTTTTTCCAGGTAGTAGACACCCTGTATTATCTTCAGATCGTTGCTGGAAAATCCAATGTAAATGTATGTATGGCTTTGTAATAATCGAAAGATAAAGTCAACAAAGAGAGCCTCTCTTTGGACTTACGACGTTTTCAAAAATCACGCGAGAAATGAAAATTACTTAAAAATTACAAAAACGACAGATGGTGAAGAATGTTTGTCTTCAAATGAATTTCCCAGTTGGTTGATAACCTCCCATATTATTCCCGGTCAGATCATGCCAAATTCCCTTTTTCCGGTTTTCCCGACTGGATGGACTTCCTCTAGGTTGTGCAGATGGCAGCCTGCATTCGTAGTCAAATACCAAATAGATCGAAAATATTTAAATTATATTTTGGATGCGTTATTTGGTATTCTTGGACGAATCGGCCGTCGGACATTTAAAGATCGGTCATTGCATTGCATTATGCACTTCCACAAATCCGCCTGTTGCGAACCGAAGAAACACAACTCTTCAAAAGCACAGAATATCTTAAACTTGTTCGATTCTTTGAAAAGGTCAAACAATATTAACCAACAAAGCACAAAGAAACTGATTGAACATGAACGATTTTATGGCCTGCGAATTGTTTAACAATTTTTACAACATCCACGATGTGAAGATTGATTTCATTATCACTACACAAGAGTTAATGAATCATGACTATTGGAAAGTTTATACAACACGGCACGATGAATTCGACACGTTGTACGTAAGATAATATTCAGTACGGAACCAGGAAGAATCCGTAAACGTTGCTTTTTGTAAGAACAGGTCCTTGGGGCACCAAACTTCAGAGCGAGTGAAAACGATTGTCCCATCATCGAATCCAGTACAGGAGGAAACTCCATTCGGCGTAGACTTATCGAGGAACTGTAGCCCATCCAGTATCACTGGGTAAACGCAACTTGTTCGATTATGCCACCAATGGAACTACATGTACAGAACAGGTAGTGGTAGGGGGCTGCATCGGCTGTCGATTAACTGAGAATTATCGTCGGATTAGCCACCCGCCATAGAGTTCCTCCAAGTCTCAAGGCTTCAGTTCACTCAGACAGTCCGTTGTATTGTAACTAAGCAGAAACGAACGAACCTTCCATAGATAGGTATATTTAACAATAGCGAAGAATTTTGAAGCACAGGTAATGGATCAGAATCGTATCTTGCTTAACTTTTCAAAAGGACCTAAGTAACATTTTTTTCATGAATTAATTTGAATACAGCAATCAATAGCTTTCATGTTGTTCTGTTAATTGCGCTATTCCAATTAATTCATGAAAAAAATGTTACTTAGGTCCTTTTGAAATGTTAAGCGAGGTATGTAACTGGAAGAGACAGATAACCAATAATTTTTTTAATGATTTATAGCACAAGACAAAGGACAAGATTTCGTATAGTTTGAAAAAGCCCACAGCCATTGCTATATAAAAACAATAATAAAAAAATTACAATTGGTAATACACACATTCTTACATCCATCAGTATGGTGAAAAGCATAAAAAAGAAAGCATTTTAAACCATGGTGCACCACCGAGTTTAAATCACCGGCCGAAACAACAGAGGTCGTGTGCTCGCCAAAGTCGAGGTGGAATTTGACGAAGCGCGAGGCTGTGAAAAATGAATGGGAATAAATTTTTGTGTTTTCACCTTCCAGCTCAGCCCAGCTGCTGCTACTGCCAGTGTACGTACACCTATTGTGTTTAGCTTTTTTCATACCTACCGGAATCATGAGAACTAATAGCGGTTTAGTGGAAGTGAATTTTTTTTGTTTGCGGGATGTTTGTGCAGATTGTTGCTTTGAAAAATAATGGCGTAAAAAGTTGGCTTTGAATAATTACTTGTTTTTTAAATTTGTTTATTAATCATCCGGTTTTGGAGTGCAGGTCAAACATGAAACGCGGCGATAAAAAAAAAGCTGAAAGTACAATTAAGGGTTTGCCGGTGGGAAAGCAGAAAAAGCCATTTTATTGCGGTGTCATGTGTGACTTACCATTAATATGATAAATAATTAGATAATAAAGTACTAATATTAATTTGACATTTTTTATGGTGTTCAAAATCTACAAATTAGCTCTTTTAATAGGGTCAAAATCAACAAACAAATCAATCCAGTAAGTCCCTATTTCTTTTATTACCTCTAATTTATCGCCATCGTCAGTAGGAATGAATAGATATTTTAAAATGTTGGGTTATTCAAAATAATTCATTCAGTGCCTCCTGTGAGAATCGAACTCACGACCGCTGGTTTACAAGACCAGCGCTCTGCCATCTGAGCTAAAGAGGCTGATAAATGAGGCTTTAATAGCCACAATTCGGGTCACGAGTTTTTCCTTTCTCGTATACTAAGAACTTTTTCAGATGTTCTGCTTCAATTATCTTCCAGTCCATGTTTGGTGTTATCGGAATCAAATGGAAAGTGGAGATGTGTACAGATGGGCTCACATATAATAGTGGGGCTGTTGTTTCGGTTGTTTGTCTCATAGATTCCATATCGGTCTATTCATAATAATTAAAACGAATCGAGTTGTTGTTTTATTCCTGTGTTGGCAGTGAGCATGCTTGCTTGAAAAACTAATCGACGACATTGATGCTTCGTTTCTTTCTTCCAATTTTGAAAACAATAGAATGATGCTTCGGAAATTAAACCTAATTGCATAATCCACGTGAAAGGAAATCAATGAATATTGCATATTGAATATAACTGAATTAAACAATAAAAACAAGTAGCCCTAAATAATGTACGCCGAATAGAATTCAATCTGAATCTGAAACACGCTCAATTCTTCCAGCTACACATGCGTCTAGTCCCTGTAACTAGCATTCGCAAACGCTGAAGTGGAACAGTTCAACAATTTCTTGGTGGATCAGCCGATCGTGTTCAGATGTATAAAAGTTCTCTCACGACTGCGGCTGTTCACGATCCACGTTGGGTTCTAACTAACTGGTGGCACGACCTTCGATCTCTTCGCGAATTGCGGCTTTGCGACCTATCGCTTCCCATTGAGAACCGATTTCTATTCCGTTTCGTTCTGCTGTTGCCGCCACCTGAAGTGTGCAACAATAACTCAATGCTGCATGCACAATATAGATCGCAATTTCAGCATGCATACTTCTATCGGCGCACTTCGGTGGAATTAATTAAATTATTCTCCAGCGTCTGTTTGTGCTTTTCTGCTAGTGTGAAGGTACCCAACGTAGGTGGAATCTATAGAACTTCATAAAACAAGAAATCAACCACGCGCTGCTGTGACAGCGCTAAGGAGCCGCGCTCGTAACAATATTATGATAATCGCTTTTATGGTTTGTTAGACCAAGACTGCAAACATTGCATTTGCACAAGCATTCCCGGCATAACGATCCGACCGACAGGCTAGTCCATTTTCGTCACTCAATGTGGCCATTAAAATTTGCAAGAAGAAAATCACGACTTTTTCGCTGCTTTAGAAGAAGGTAGACGGTGACCAATGAAGTACGATCAAATTATAGACACTGCATGAGCTTTCGTAAATATTACAGAATGTACCATAGGCCTTGTGAAAATAAACCAAAATATTTGATTTTGTACAGCAGGACACAGGATCTGTCTGTTAGACACAGGGCGGTCTCTCAATTTGCTTTTTTCGAAGTCCCGGTTTTTCTCGATTTGTATAGTTTAAAGTTTGAATATTTCATAACTTTTGATGCCTTTTAAATATAATCGGTCTTCTGAAAACCGAGTGAACTCTAAAAATATGGCGCCAATTGCTAAATACGATGAAATGCTGAGAAACAAAACAAACTCATGTGTAAGGAAAGCTTCCTGTAAAACTTTTTAGTTTCCTGATCACTTTTTCAAACTTCAATGCAGCTTTTTCAGAGAAGATTGATCTACACACAGTGTTGGGAAGAGTACAGTAAAAAACTATGAGTCTCCGAATATTTACATTTTATCCGGTAAAATTTCATGTACCGAACAAAACAACACAATTTAAAACAAATGTTCAACGACCATTTTTTCCTCATCCGCGGGAGACTTTTTCCGAAAGCTGTCATGATAAAGAACTGATTCGGGACACTATACCTCATGATACATTTCTTTAAAAAGCTCCAAACGCGGTGAGCACTAGTTCTGATGACGCATTTCCACTTGTTCTACACAGCTGTGCCGTCCCCAACACAAAATTAGCGAAAACAAAGCGAGATTTTCAAAACATTCTTTAACAAATCCGAGATTTTTTTGATTTATCTTGTTTTAAAATTTATTTTTTACTACCCCCCTTTGACGTTTCGGAGACCAGTAGGACATAATTTATATTAAATATTTGTAACGGCCTTATTTAAAAATACATAACTTTACAGAAAAGTCTGCTCATAAATTTGTTGTAAACTTTTGTAGTAGTTTGTTATGATATTAATCAATAAGTACCATGTAGCATCTAACTGCACACGAGATTCCATTAAGTATTAAGTCAGGAATTCTTCTAGGAAGATTCTTTAGAAATTGCACAAAACAATTCTTTTAAAGTTTTTTAAGAGACAATCAACACAAAAATTCAACCTATAACCTGTTGGTAAGTTGGCTGGAATTCACCACGAATTTCAAGTCAGTCCAAAGTATCCACGAATTGTTCCTGGAACAATTTTAAAATACTATGATGGTGTGAATTTTGTTTTCTTGCATAAAGTTCTAGTAGGTATAGTACGGAAACGGCAGGTATTCTTATCTGGCAGGTCGCAATTTGGTTTACCCCTTTCAAAACGACAATATTAACGTAATATTAGTTTTTTAAACTTTATTTTTGTGATTTTTTATAGTCATAAGTTGATTACATACGAAATATTGGTTCCAACAAGCTGCTGGATCGTAAATTTTCAAGTCAGCAGTGAAGTTTAGGCAAAATAATATCGTTACAATTGAGTTGGGTCTCCAGTAGTCTTGCGAGGAAAGGCGCTAAATTTCCAATCCAGATATAACGAGTTCGATTCTTGGTCCGGTCTAGGATGTTTTCGGGTGGTAAACATTCTCGACTCCCCTGGGCATATTCATGAAATCAATGTGAACTTGACTCGTGGAAAACTTATTCCAGGCTATCCGAGGCTTGTGATAGACCCTTTATCACAACGGACCTTTCCATCTACTGACTCGAGGTAGGCTCGAGCGTACCGTCCTCTGCTTCAGACCCATAAGGGGTCCGAAATAGTTCAGTTTCAGGTTAGTAAACTTGTGAGAGAATAGAAGATAGAGGAGGAGAGTGTGGAGCGGCTTGTGAACCGCTTCCGGCTCTAGCGACTGCTATGGAACCAATTTATTAGAGAATTGTTTGTAGAGATAGAAACGTTTGTGTTTATGTTCATGATAGATGTTTAGACAGTTCGGATCGCTACGATAGAGTTTGTTGTGGTTTGTTATAGCTTATAGCCTATTCAGATTGGACTATTTATGACTTTGTTAAGTGAGAGGGTATCCAATTATTACGAGGTGTTCAGACTGCAGCAAGATAATATATCTTGACGTTTCCATGTTTCCTCATTTGCACGCTAATACAGGGTTGAATTCAAGGAGAGTTTTAAAATGTAATTTGCGAAATCAAGCATTTGTGTGGCGATAATCGAACATTTTTTTTCTGAACAAAGTTTCTACGAAAAAAATATATTAAAAAAAAATATGAAAAGGGATTTTCGAAGAATATTTGAAGCTCTCATTAAGGATAATGAGCGAAGCTACATTCATTAGTTGGATGCGCCGTTCTTCGGGGAATCAGACTATTCCTCAATTTATTTTTAAGTTTAAAAAGTATTTGATAGAAAAATTTAGATACTTTTGGGAATTCTCACAAATAAATAAAAAAGGACCAAGGATAAAAAAAGATTGGACCAATTTTCAAGAAATATTATCCAACTAAATGTATTTTCACCAGTATCTCCATGTATGAAGGGCAACTCAGCAATTTATTTTATTTTTCAAAAATGGAAACTGAACCATTGCGTTCTACTCGACAATCAATGATACAGCTTCTAACAAAATCGAATCGTGTGAATGTGATATAATTTAAACTGGATTTTGGATGAATTAATGCATTACCAATCCATGTTTTATTTAAGGTTATTCTACTTTATATATACATCCCATTCAAATCGTACAGTTGTCCCACGTGAAAAATGTTGAAATCCAAAGTATATTAAGCCATTCAAGGAGCAGAATTGAAACAATTTATGAAATCATGTTTATTCATCAAATATATTCGTTTTACAACCATTCCTGCGTTTTAAATTGTCTTCCGCATTGGCCCTTGAACTTTGAAAATTTATTCGATTTGTTCTATTAAATCTAGGTTTAAGTTAAATACTTCATGTTAATTCTAGAGAGCATCTGTTTTTTAAACAATTCATGTTGAATAAGTGGAGAATAAATAATTATCATCATTATTTTTCATAATATAAAATGCTTTTCACAAAACCATCACAATCCGAGTTATTCTTCAGCGCTCAGAAGATTTCCATCTAACATGCATTCGACCCTGCTGCGACAGAAAGAGCATGACTGTCAACTACGAAACGAAATGAAAACAGAGAGATTTTTCTCTCTGGCAAAGAGAGCGTGACGCTTGTCAGATTTGTTTTGTTGAATGTCTTCCTGCATCCCAGTTAGAACGAAAGCTCTCTCGTAATAATTGTTCATAATAAATTCTTTATGACTCTTTTTAGCGGGTATCTTTTGACAGCGCAAAATGTATGGAATATTACGTAAATAATGACATCATAAAGCGTATTTACCCTGAAACGCCAATTATTATGTCATTAATGGCGTAATCTGAATAGGCTATTAGATGATTTATACTTATGGTAGAAGGAAAATGATTGAAATCCGTTTTCTGGTGATTGTCGAAGAAGCTATGTAGATTGATATGATAGAGGTACGTGCAGTTTGGGGTTAGTATGATCACGTTGGTTAGAGTTTGGAAACATAAAATAGAAAAGGAGGGAGCAGGAGGGGAGCAGGGAGGGGTGGGGGATCATATACCTAACCATTTAACGCTGAAAGATTAAAATAATTAAACTGAATTAAAATAAATTAATTAAATCTTACACTTTTGGTCGAACTTGAGTTAAAAATGTATTCCAAGCGTGCCCACCGAATTATGTGTATTACGAGTACTGATAACCTATGCTACTAATAAAGCTCGTGATTAAAAAATGGAGGTTGGCATTGTTATTGCTCATCAAAATATAATATTATTCTAAATATTCTCTTGAGTATGAAAACTGAATCCTAACTGTCCCGAAACTGCTTTCACCATACTGCCGCCCCGAGCACAGCCGCCTTTGCCACTCATAGGCAATGTCCCTCCCACCGCCTTGACAGTCTCCAGAAGTATCTACCACAAGATTTGAGAACTACTTCGATGCAAAAAAGTCCATATAATCGAATTTTCCATATAATCGAAGCAAACAAAAAATTCTCAAAATATTATAAAGAAAATATCTATTTATTGCCTTACAGTGTAATCCGCATGTTTGGGCCCATTCTATGATGATTCAGAAAATTTTGATTTTTTATAAGATTGTAACCGTTTTTCAGTCGCTAGTTTGCACACCGTTCTAAGATTACGTTAGTGATGATGACTTTTTTTTAACCAGTTCATTGATTTGGTAGGCTCAGTTGTGTGTGATAATTTGCGGAGCCACAATTCTCAAGTATGCTCATCCGGGCGTTTGACGTTGAAAACGTTTTTGCGTGGCGTCACGCTTGATTTTGGTTTGTCAGGGAGCATCTTTTGGTTGGCCAGAGCTTCGTGGTACACGGTACAAAGAAACATAAATAATGGAGACTTCATCAAGCTTAATGTGGACAAAGTTACACTTGTTTAAAAACTCTCAATACAGTACCTAGCTATTTAAGTAATCGAAGTAAACACTAAATGTACGGAAAGCTATATGTTTGCACATAATGTTTGCTTCAAAAACAAACTTTATAGCACTAGCACTTATCCATAACCGTTTTGATCGCAGCAAATTGAACTCGACGGAGATTTTTTCCCATTGTCTCCTATTGGAAGTTGGCCGGATCGGACTATGAGCTCTGAAGGTATGGTCTAAATACTTTATATGCAAAAAAAACCGCCTATAAGCCTATAAGCATCCTAAGATGCATGTCTAACTTTTAAAAGAAATTCTCTTTTGAGGAAAGAAAGGATAACACGTCTGACTCATGCGATCACAGGAACAAAACTCATTTATTCAATACAATTACATATACTTAAATTAACTGCCTGTAGTAGTGTGGTTCGCTCTATCGAGAGGAATTCTTAGTGAGATTTTACCGCACGATGGGCATTGCCCATCTTGCCACTACACTTCTTTTAACAGAAATTCATTTAAGAACTGGTTCCCGATATTCAATTTCTCTGCCTGCCTTTAAGCATCAGTATAATCCGCAAGCTTTGTGCTGAACGAACATAAATACTGGGATATTCGATAACTTTTTTTGAAAGTCTTCTTGTAGATTTTTGCGGCACTGACAGTGAGGGAAAAATAGTAATCTTTCACCAGGCCTTTTTTTCTTTCCTGCAAAATAATTTCTCGGCGAAAATATGCATGTGAGTGAGCATCTTCTGCTCGTGAGTATAAGTGAGCACTACGATCGCTGGTAGCAGTCATTAAAAAAATCTTTCAGTTTCCTGGACATACTGCTAAAAAAATCAGTCTCAGCGGATCAGATTTACTGGATAGTAATGCGTCATCCGTTTTTCTACACTTAATTCCACGCTCCAAACGCAGAAAAAGGTTGGAAGTAAAGGTCTTACAGCTAAATACGGCAATCTCATCACATCACTTGCTTCCCATACTGTCAGACTGACAAGCCGGTTCACGTTTTCTTATATCAGAAATCACCTAAAATACGTGTTATCTTTCCCCACAGATTTGTAAGGACGTGGCCGTGGCTTTTGTTGATGAATGAAATACACAATTACAATGAAAGTTGCAATGTAAAAATGGTGAATCGATCTAAGCAGCGGACCATATGATTTAGTATGCGATTTTATATATAGCTTCGAAAACATGCCATACTGGCCCTAATTTGCCCCAGTGCACCTTAATAAATATAGAATCAATGTAAAATATGACGTGGAATATTCAACAGCTTTTCAAACTCCCAAAACACGAAAAAAATTGAGCTGAAAAAAAATGTCCATATAATCGAGGTAAAAAGTCCATATAATCGAAGTCCATATAATCGAGGGTCCATATAATCGAGGTATACCTGTAGAATGAATTATTAACATGTCCAGCCATTATATAAAATGATTTGTTCAAGCAAAGGCGTCATAGATGCGGGAACGACATCGCCATAAACGACACGGGACAACCATGCCCCACACGACAGTGCAACAATGCATCGGCCTTACTGTTGAGGTCAAAATACGTATCTGTCAAAAGCACAATAAAGTAGTGGAATTAAATGGAATAATACAAAATGACTAAAATAAATACTCCCCCTAAACAATTAGAAAATTCCCATAAGAAAATAGAAAATTGCCAATAAAGAAATCAGGGTATGAGCAATAAATAAATATAAAATTTCCACAAATAAAACAAAATTTCCATAAACAATTAAAAATTTTCCACAAAACAAAAATAAATAAGCACTTTTAAAAGCAAAAACTGCAATTATAAAAGAAGAATTTTCCATAAAAAAAATTAAATGTTCCAAATACAAAATTTCCATAAATAAATCAATATTAGCAATAAAAAATAACAAAATTTTCCACAAAAAAAAAATATTTTTTCCGTAACAAAATAAAAATTTTCCACGAAATGATCAATAAAAAGCAATAAAAAAATAAGAAAATTTCCATGAAGAAATATAAAAAAAGCAATCAAACTGTGCTTTTTTTCCATAGATGACCCCTTCTTTAAAAGCGTTTAAAGTTCATGTAAAATTTCATCAGCTTTATTGCTTTCTTGTATTTTTTTATGGAAATTTTCTTATTTTTTTATTGCTCTTTATTGATTATTTTGTGGAAATTTTTTAATTTTTTATGGAAAAAAAATATTTATTTTGTGGAAAATTTTGTAATTGTTTATTGCTAATATTGATTTATTTATGGAAATTTTGTATTTTTTTCGTGGAACATTTTCTTTTCTTTATGGAAAGTTCTTCTTTTATAATTGCTATTTGCTTATTTATTTTTGTTTTGTGGAAAGTTCTTAATAATTTATGGAAATTTTGTTTTATTTGTGGAAATTTTATAATTATTTATTGCTCATACCCTGATTTTTTTATTGGCAATTTCCTAATTGTTTATGGAAAATTTCTAATTTTAAATGGAAACTTTATTTAGCTGCCAATACAAAATCGTCTTTTGACAAGATCTTGAAAAAAAGAAAATTGAGGCAAGATGTGCCATTCTAAAATTTCTAAATAAAATAAAATCTTTCTTTCGATCAAGGCTACCGTTGATTGATTTCATTCATCATATTGTATATACACTGAAGTTTTTTTTACGCGGATATTTTTACGCCGTACCGACGTAAAAAAAACGCGTTATTAAAAAAAAACGACGTAAAAAAACCGCGCTATATAAAAAAAAAGTAAATAGGTTAGACTTATTTTATATGTTGGTGCCTACTGGGGACTTAGAATATTTTTTTTATGCCGGTACCTACTTGGGACTTGGAAAATTTTAAATTGGAACTTATAATGGCCCCGTCCCCGTCTTCCTATTTGTTCGCTAGGTGTTGTTTGTAGGTCATAGTACGCTAGTATGGATCGTGATATGTTACATGGTTTTTGTGATATGAAACCAGGAATGTGTTCCGATCTATGCTCAAACTCATCCAAGAATCTCCTGAAATAAGGCCTTGATATCTATAAAGATCTGTCCTCTTGTTTCAAATATGGTACATGCTCTGTGTGACTCATAGAATAGATTGTGTTCTAAGCCCAAGTTATTGATCATCCAAAAAATTTCCGAAGTAAGACCTTTAGATCTACACGCGTAACTAAAGATCTATCAGCCTGTTTCAAGTATGGTACATGCTCTGTGTGACTCATAGAATAGATTGTGTTCAAAGCCTAAGTTATTGGTCATCCAAAAAATCCCGAAGCAAGGCCTTTAAATCTACACGCGTAACCAAAGATCTGTCCGCCTGTTTCAAATATGGTACATGCTCTGTGTGACTCATAGAATAGATTGTGTTCAAAGCCTAAGTTCTTGATCATCAAAAAGAAAAAAAAATCCCGAAGAAAGTTCTCTAGATCTACACGCGTAACCAAAGATCTGGTCTATCTCTAAGGTCTATCTCTTTAGACTGTGGAAATTTATTATCGAAACACAGAAACACCGTCTTTGACAAGAGATCGTACAGACTGGACACGTAGCACTTAGCATGAGACAACGGACACGACACATAACACCCAGGGAACCAATAAGTTATTCGTATCTCCTTACCAGGGTGGGAATCAAACCCGCACTCCATAGCATATGCGACTAGACGATTGACATTATTAACCGCACGGTTATGAAGCCCACATTTACAAGGAATTTATACAAGGATCCTCATAGGGTTCTTGTGATAAATCTCTGTACGAGGTTTCCATGATTTCTGTTGGTAATCCTGTAAAAAATACCGTCAGAGTTATCCAAAAATATAGCAAAAAATCCTACAGAAATAACTTTTGGGAATCATCTAATAACTTTTGTACGACTTTCTGCGGAGGCATCAAAACCGAGAACATCAATCAGAAACTGAGAAATATCTCGGAATTACAAAGAAATTGACAAGATGAAAATGGGTATCCATGTCCTTCAATAGACATGTTTTGTATGTGTCATGTTTCAGAATGGCTTAAAAATGGCTTTCCTCTCCTTATAACATTTGTTTAAAGAATGCTTAAGAGGATAATACATGCCATACATTAAATGCTTGAACATTCCGGAGCATAAAGTTAACCCTTCAAACGTAAATTTTGTTTTCAACAACATTTGCTAAAGAAAATAAAGCACATCTAGATAGACATAATTATTTTCAAATAAACATCCTTAGATCTAGCATTCTGTTTATAAATTTTCACCGCAAACTGAATCCGCGCCAAATCTGCGCGAAAGCTTTAAATCCTTATGTAAATCCGCGCCAAAAACGCGAACACCGCGAAATCCGCGTAGTCGTAACAACCCTGCATTTGTCAAAAAAAAAATCATTTAAAAGGCGTTTAAATCAATCAAGCCGCAATATTATCGTTCATACATGGAATATTCTTACATGTTATATGACAAAACTAGCGGAACAACGACTAAATAGTTGTAGAAAAAAAATTTGGCCAATTTTGATAAATCCCAGGGAAAACTTCCTAGTTGGATGAGTTTTTTAAATGAATTCATGGAGAAAATCCTTAAGTAATTGCCGAAGAAATACTTAGAGAAACCTAGGCATTTCTTTGGAAATGCCTTTGAGAATTATTTCGGAAATTTCTTTAGTAATGCTCACAAAAGTTCTTGTCGAGACTCGTTCGCGTTCTTCATGGGGAATTCCTATAAGAATTCATTCAAAGACTTGCAAAGATTCTCCCAGAAAAACTTTCCACCAGAAATAATTCAGAAAATTTCGAAAAGAATTCCTCTATTTTCATTCTTTCAGGGGTTCTACGCAAAATTTTCCGGAAATGCCTTTGCATTTTTTACCAGAAATTCCTTCGGAAGTTTCTCAAGCAAATGATTTAGAAAACCTTGGAGCGAAGTGTAGGAAACCATGCAAAATTTCTTCAGACATTATTTCCAAATTTCCAATAGAATTTATTCAGGACATTTAGTTGGAAGAATTCTTCCGGATTTTTTTTTAAAGAATGAAAAAGTTTGCAATGGAAATCCTAGAAGAATTTCCAAAGAAATTTCTAAGGGTATTTTCGAAGGAATTCTTTATCGCATTTCCAAAGGAACTCTTAAACAATTATCTTAAAACATTTTTACAGTATTTTAAATTTTTCCGGTGCTTATTGAAATACCCGCATACTTCCCGATATTTTCCCGGTGATTTTCAATTCCCGACTTGTTCCCGGTTCTCCCGGTTTTCCCGGTTCGCAGGTCACCCACTTGCACTAACCAACTAACAAAAAAACCTTTTAGATACAAATGTGATCTTACATAAGGAGTGGTTTGCCCATTTGGCTTTACATCTCCAGTTTTACTTTCTTTTCAATTCATTGTCTTAATACCATAATGCCTAAGCCTAATTGAAAAAAATCATCTGTATTAATGTTTGGTATTAAAAATTACACTATCTTAGAAAAAACATACCAGATATGGAACGCTGATGCTTCGCTCCAGAAACTTCTCTCACAGCCGTTTTCTATGACAAACATACCCAGTGTTAGGATCTGCTCAACGCAACTTTTGCAGACCTGCAATCTTACTGCAAGTTGGTTGAAGATCGGAGCTAGCTGCACACTCGGTTTTTATTTCTGCAGCTCGAAAAAAGGAAAAAAAATCCGCCCAGTTCCGATATCAATTTTTATTAGATAGTAATTGAAATCAAGTTTTGTTTTCAATATAATCTCAACAACAAAACTTAATATCAGTTTGCTCTCATTTTGTTAACCGACTTTGCTCGGGTATAGTGTGGAGCCGTGTCAGTTGAGGGAAAATTTTCATCTTCAAGTCGCCTCCGGAACCCTGGAGGAGGTAAAACTGACGTTGACCATTGGTTGTTTTGGGTGGTTGGCGAAGCCGATGATTGGTGCAGCCGAGAAGTTAACTCTGCAATGTTTTGATCATTAAACGATGGAGGTTGAATTCGAATCGGTTCACTATACACGCTGAACTTTTTTTTCTGATTTCCAAAAATGCCACTCGTTTGGGGCTTTCCTTAGCGGTAGCCTCAGTAATTTTATCTGCGTAGGCTCTTTTTTGAAATAATGTTTGTTCACTGTAGAGACTATGCTGAGAATGGGACTCTATCGAGAATACCATCCGTAACCCTACATGATAAAGATACAAAATTACTCGCCCTACGCAATTTGAATCGCTTTTGATTTTACTGTAAGCGCAGTTTCTGTATACAAGACTCTTACAAATTTGTACCGGGGTGACAAAAACTGTCGGCGACGGCGCACATATTTAAGGCTCAAGATTTCTGAATGATTCACCACCGGCGGGGTGTTGTCTGTCTCTTTCCGTCCTTCGGAAAATTGTCGATTTTTCGCTTAACTTTTCAAAAGGACCTAAGTAACATTTTTTTCATGAATTAATTTGAATACTGCAAACAATTGCTCTCATGTTGTTATGTTGATTGCGCTATTCAAATTAATTCATGAAAAAAATGTTACTTAGGTCCTTTTGAAAAGTTAAGCGAGATTTGTTCGCAGCTAGTTGCTTTCGACGGAAAGTGTAGTTCTACTGTTTCCTACTGATAGGCACACTACCACTGCCAGGTGGATTAGTCAGGGTTCTTCTACTGCTTTATAATAGGCCCTTCGAAAATACTTTGGCTAAAATCATCGAAAAAAGAATCCAAGGTGGGCTCGTCCGGGATTTGAACCCGGGACCTCTCGCACCCTAAGCGAAAATCATACCCCTAGACCAACGAGCCCGTTGAGGAGTGCATGACTCACAATGGCTTGGAATGGATATACCAGCTTTATATAAATTTCCAAATCGATTTATAGATTCATATGAGGGGTCGTTCAAAAATGATGTCACTGGTTGTAAGGGGGGAGGGGGTCCAAGATTTTGTGACAGTACATGTACAAGGTATACAAAAAAGCGTGACAGAGGGGGGGAGGGGGACTAGAAATCCCAAAAAGTAGTGGACGTCATATTTGAATCGCCCCTGACCATAGACCAATCAAAGATGCACATACACCCAGGTTTATTTTTACACGGTTTGGTTTTAGTCGTTTAAGACCCTCAGCGTCAATAAAACAATGTGTTAATCCCACGAAAAAAATCACAAAAAATCAAAGAAAATTCAGGGGGTATTTTAAAAGCTGTGAAAATTTAGGTTGACCGAGAAATTAATGAATTCCAACCGCGTAAAAAAAAACCTGGGTATTAATCGATTTTTCTGTAACAAGTTGCATTTGTATTTAGAAACGGTTAATTAAATATAGAGGCAAATTGTCGAAAATTTAAGGAATTCTTTCGGAAATTTCTTTACAAAATACTCCGAAAGGAACTTTTGGAAATACCTTCGGAGTTTCCTTCAAGAAAGTTCCTGAAGAATTCCTTCAAAAATTCTAGAAATTTCCGAAAAAAATTCTAAAGAAATTTCAGAAAGAGTTCCTGAAGGATTCCTCCAAAAATTCTCCCAGAGATTCCTTTAAATATGCCTTCAAAAGTTCCTTTGAAAATTCTTTTAGGAGTTCTATGGACATTTCTTTTAGGAAGAATTTTTAATGTAATTTACCAAGAAGAACCAAAAGCGATTTCCGGAAGAACTCCTATATATTCTTGAATTACTCCAGGAATTCCTTCGTCAATTCTTGCAGGATTTCCTCTGTAAATTCTTACAGGAATTTCTTCAAAAATTCATACGTAAATTTATAAAATTGGTGAAAATCCTTTTTTTTTTTTCAAAAAAAAAATCTTCAATTTGGGTCACGTGCTTTGTTCAAGCCCACACGAAACAAATTCTTCCCTTTTTCAATTGTAAGGCGAGTTGTTTGATAGCTTGTTTGTGACTCACTGCCGACCTATGACATATGCATTATTTATTCTTGCATTAAAACGTGTATTTACGACTCCTAAATTGAAAAAATGATGTGAATATGAATTCCCTGATAATTCCAGATTTTTTCCAGGAAGTCGATACCCTAGTATCATACTCCCTCCTAAACGTGACAAATTATACTTAGGTTCGTTTTGTTCGTACAGCCAACCATAGATCCCATGGAGTTTGCAGTTTTATTTTATTTATTTATTTATTTTCACCGTCTTCAGACTAGCTTTTCAGACTGAATATTTATGAGCTATTGTTAGTAAGTGATATAAAAAACTAGATTAAAACTGACAGCAGATTGTTTCATTAGTTTGTTCCATAATCAATAACATTTTATTTTTCTAGATTCCCACTAGCAACTTTTCCTAGCTATTCTGCACAATAAATTCAAACTACGTTAGCTTTTAAAACTCAACTTTGTATAGAGATTAAATTAATCTCTATAATTTCGTTTATTTGTTTCTGTTTCCTATGTGTGTTCTTGAAAATTGTTGAAATTACTGACTGACTGTCCAAGTGTCGATTTTTTGAAGTAGCTGTAGCTCAGAAAAAGGTATTTTCTTAAATTAAAAAGAACTCCTACAATTTTATCAAGATTAAAAAAAAAACTCTATTGTCAATTATTTCTATGATTTGAAAGTCAGTAAAAATTATCGACGCGATTAATGAGTTAATAATTTATTTTTGATCATTTAATATTTATACTAGTTTTTGAACTGGTTGCACAGATAAATATTTACTCATTCTGTTTCTGAACATTAACTTGGAAAAAATAAAATTAAATTTCGTAGACACTACGTTATAACGTCGACGTTGAGAGAATTATTTTGACCAAACACAGTACGATGAACAGGAATATCGTAATGAACTAAATTTGTGTTCAATAGGAAATGGATTTCCCCTTTTTCTTGGTATCTTTTTTAAAATAATTTTACAACGATTTCGTATACCTTGACGAAAAAGAAAGTTGAAAAATAGCACATAAAAAAACTAATTAGGTATCCTTTGAATACAATCTCAAAGATAAAGGCCGTTACTCTTAAAAACCGGTACCGAATTCCGTTGCATTATTATGCAAATTTTTCGCAATTCATCGCGCCGCGGTGGACGAATCATTGTTCCTGAATCCGGTCCGGATAAATGCGTCGCCACCGCTACTGAAGTTTCCCTTTTTGCCGTTCACTTTTCCGGTTTTTTTTCTCATACAGCCTGTTACAATATGAATCGCGTTACTTATCACTGGATAGTGGATGCAAGTGGGTCTTATTTGCGATCGTTGCTAATATGGTGTACTGCTTCTTTATCAGAGCATTGCCACAGTTCATATTGAAAAACGGCTTTATGAACAGAAAATCGTATCCAGTTTGACAAAATCACCAATGATATTTTTTCAGGGTTTCTATACTGCCATAATCGGGCAAAAATGGTGTTAAGTACACATTGAGCTCTTTAACAGAAAAATGGAAAACATGTAGATTGTAATTTGGTGCATACGTCACTGTTTTTAGATTACAGAAGTAATAGTGACCGAACGATGTGCTAAAAACCCTAGACCGAAACGAAATCCGATTTGGTCATTGGTTTGTTACTTTTTATTTCCCACTTCTTAGGGAATTGTCGTAATATTATTGCTTCACGATGGATAATATGAACCAAGCTGAAACTTATTCATTGATAAATATCATTTTTTAAATACAATCGAACATCCAAACAATCCCCGATAGCTTAAATTCCCAAGTGGGGAATTAATTGAGTTATTGTATTATGGATGTCCGCCCGTTGATTCATAAATAATTTGCTTCATGATGTTGCCATGCAAATAGTGCCTATTTACTCGTTCGATGGTGGTGCATTCAATTGCAGATCAAGGAGCGTTTATAGTGCTGCTGAGTCCTACGTGTGTGTGTCGGAATGAGTGAGAGATACTCTCCCTCTGGGCTATCGAAAAGAATCCGAATGACCCCACGAATAATCATACGAGATGAAGGAAGCGCCGCGCCAGTATTCAGATTAATTGAATACATCAGCGGATGACCATTAATGAGACATGTCGGATACATGCCGAGTGAAATAAATGCGTGAGTTGTGCTCACTTGAAAAGGAGCACCGGCTCATTTGAGCTCTTAAAAAACGCATTGTTCATTCGAACAGGGGCTCAACTGTATGATATTGATAAATCTTTGAGAGGTGTTTTGCAACTATCACATTATTAAAATTATTAAAAACAAACCATTGTATCGGTGTCGTGTAAATTATTAAAATTCAAAATCACGATTTGTCCAAAAGAATTCATGTGGAAAAAGAGATCAAGGTAAGTTGAAGAAGTTGGAAAATAAAAAAAAAACAAGCTTTAAAAAATCCACAATCTGTAACAGAATGTTTATTTGCAATTGGCTTCAAAAACAGCTTTCATAAGTTGCCAATGAGATTCCGAACCTACTGAAAATTAATTAATAAGTGTAATTTTATTACGAAAACTAGCCTACGACTGTTTCTCGAAGCAGCGACGCCCCATAACAAACAGCCTTCCAGAAACCAATATTGGAGATTGAATCCTTGATTCATAAATTCCGCAGCATATAAGTCAGTTAGCTGTCGGATTTCGGCCGGATGGTCGGGAGATTGCAAATCATAACGCACCGTCGTCGTCGTTTGCCGGCACCACCGTTTGCCACTACCGCTGCCGCGGCTTCGCAATTCTAATGACTCTTAGGATATTCGCGTGATTTACGTAGACACTCTGCTGCCACCCTTGCAAAACCACCAGGATTTGTGTTCCTGTGCTACACTGGGGCGCTGTGCGGCTGACAACATACAAATACGTGATTCGACCTCCACCAAGCCGGCCGCTTCTGGTAACCGAGTTGTCCCGAGCTTCGGCGTGGCCGCATCAACGCGTATTAGCAGACCGTAAACCTCGAAGAATGCGTTGGCAAACTTAACCTGCGAATCCACCATCCGCTTCGGAACAGACAGGTCTAATGCGTTATGCATTATTAGATGGTGCCAAAGCTGGCCAGGATGCACCAGTATTGCGATATACAGTGTCCGCCAGCAGTTTGGAGCCGCTTGAACAATTATTGCAATGCACCATAAAAGAAAATTTGTAACATAATGATGGGTTTAGACCTGAATTCAAATGAATATTTAATATAATGCTTATCAAACCGACGAAACTTTCCTGAACATGCTTCAAACAAATTAATCCTGTTGATACATGGCAAAAAAGTATCGTTTTTGTATTGAAAGAGCGAATCCAATCTTTTAGCAGGTAGTGTAGCGCAGAGAATTGCGGCGATTTTGGTTTTAGGCGGTGCATATTGAATCAATATCGCCTAATGCGGCGGGGCGTTGGATACGTCATCCTCAACATAAGAGTCTAGAGACGATACTGAAGGAGACTTAGGGTGATGAATGTATGAAGTAGTGTAAACTTTGCGCAAGGTTATCCCGTTTGACGAAAAGGGGACGTCGGGTGATTTATTGGTACCTTCGCTATACGGTTGCCTTCGGGACGATGATGAATCAAAATTAGACGGCTGTGAGCGCGATGTTGAGATATCAGATTAGAAATTAGATCGCGATGAGGTTTGAAGTCGGGAAATCGAATATATGCTCATATATATCTGTTGGAAGAATTCACTAATAGAAAACCTGTATGGATTTCTGTAATTCGGCAAATCAATGATAGAAACTCCTATTAATAATAAGATTATTGTTAAAGTTTTGGCTTCCATTACAACCTTTTTATATTTTTTCATGATGAAGAAATTGAGAATTAGATGAAATCCCATTATTTTTTTAATGAAAAAAGTGGGATTTATCTGAGAGGTATCTATATGCCACATCGATTGTCAGCGATCATCATTCGATAGGAATGCGCGTTTAATTGGTAGAGATTGGGCTTTAGCCGACACATTACTTGAATAAAATCCCTTGAACCAGGGATTCTTCGGCAGCTTTGAGAGCATTGAATGTAATCATCTGCTAATGCACTATGGTCCAGGAGCCTACAAAACTACAAACTACGATCATAAAACTACATCACGCTATCGTGGCACAAATATACCGGCCATAGAAGCGCGACGTGTCGTAGTGCGCCAGCTACCTCGCATTTGGCCATGTAACACGTAGCTAAATACCATGCTAATGTGTCCGCCAGAGTAAACGTGCAACCACACAAACGAATAACAATTATTATCAATGAACTGTCAAATTGCACTGTTGCATCGCATCACATCGTGTGGTCGCATCAACTCTTGTGTCACCCTAAGTCTCATTGTGGGATGCTGAGTGCGTCAAACTGAGGCTCCATTATCGAAAGCAGCAGCCGAGTCTGACAGGCATCAACAAAAATAATTCGTGGGGCTCAAGCTCAAGAAGACGTCGCCCCCTCAGAGAACAGAAGGGGCTGTCTATTGCTCCAAACGTCTGTTGATTCTTTCTACCTCTCAGAGGACAGCACTGAACTCACTATGAGCTTGTACCGACGGTACTTGCCGGTCCAAGGAATAACAAATTCAGGCCGCTACTTCAGTATCGGAAACTTAAAACGACACCATTCGATTCTCCAGACAGATCTCGACGAAGAATACTACACCATTTTGGGAACGAATTATCTCACCCAATTGAGCCGTCTATGCAATATTCGTCATGATCCTTTCCAATATGGAAAACAACCTCAGACTACTATTCGGTGGTGGTGAAAGTTGGTTTTCCGGCGAATAGGCACCTACTAACAGAGCGAAACTACCATCTTGCTAGCTGGGACCAACTTTGGGAACATCGATCGCCTGAAGGAATAATACGGCAGTTAAGCAATCAGTAGGTAATAAACATTCTTGATTTCCTGGACATAGTGTATCATTGTATTTGACACACAAGATAGGTACATACAATAGCGGGCATAGAAAGCTTTCAATCAATAACTGAAGAAATGCAAATAGAATACTGAGTTGAAAGGCCGGACAAATTCCAGTTGGAATGTAGAGCCATAGAAGAAGAATAATAATAAGAAGAAGCACCATCATAACCGCTGTGGCATTTGCACCCGACATGGTACAATTTATTCCAGAATATGTTGCATCAGTATTAGAGTGCCAATGGAATGTATGGGAAAAAATTGTCATCGAACTACAAAAAAACGACATTGCGCTCAAGTTTCATTACCCCAAAATATGACCCCATGCAAAATTTGAGCTCAATCGGACATGATGAAGGTGTGCATAAAATTTATCAAAGTTTTGAAATTTTTACCCATGAAAAATTTCCAGAAGGAAGACCAAAGGAAAATTCGAAAATCGATTTTTTGTTTTTGATGCCAAATGACTTAAAAATGCATGAAACATCGAGATCTGATGCCATTTAAAAAAAATTGAAAAATAATCGGTTTTTTTCTCTTTGGGACTTCGAATTTTTTTCAGATGATGAAATTTTTTTTCATCGGATTTCAACATCGGACGATACGCAAACGTTTTCGTAGACAACAATATCCCCCTTTGCAAAATTTGAGCTCCATCGGACATGCTTTAGGGGTGCTCAAAAACTTGCTATCAAAATTTTGAATTTTTTGTAACTTTGAAAACTTTTGAGAACAGATTTACGGAGAAAATTATCAGATTGCTAGGCAATGTTTATTACACTGAGGTTTATTTTTACGCGGTTTTAATTACGCAGTACCACATGAATTAAAACACAACGTATAAAGATCAAGTTACAAAAAATTCAAAATTTCATTCCCCCTAAATCATGTTCGATGGGGCATAGAAGCATATTTTAGGTCTTAGAAAATATTTGCGTAACGTCCGGTTTTTAAATTCGATAAAAAAATTGGTTTCGCAATTAGAATTTTTTTTAAGTTTCTCAAGTTTCATGCATTTTGAGTCCTCTGGATCAAAAAAAAAAAAAAAATTCCCCCTTGTGAGAAAAAAAAAGTTTTGATTAATTTTGAGCACCCTTAAACCATGTCCGATTTAGTTAAAATTTTTCATAGGGGGATCGTTCGGTGTTAAAATTCGATGAAAAAAAAATCTCAAAAATGTTCTAAGAGAAAAAAATCGATTTTTTTATTTTGACGTAAACTAGTCTAAGGGGAAGACTCGTGTAAAATGGGTGTAAAATGAAAATTTCAAAATTGGAGACCGTCATGAAATCATGTAAGATTTGTAACATTAATAGGTTCTTTATCTTTCAATGGATTTCAAAGATTTATATATATCAATCGATTCGCATACAATCCACCAATTTGCCAGTTGTATTGAAATTTCTGAGTATCAACTATTGAAAATTTTAGTTCTTTCATGGATCATGCATCTCCTATGCAGCGTGTTCCAATCCTTTGTAGTTGCCTACTTTTAGGGTATTATCAATTGTTGAACTGGGGTGTATGAATGGGGTGGCCCAGCTGCTAGACAGTCTGGGAGATGCTGCTAAAGCTGGGTAGTAGTGTGTGTGGAATTGTTACTTCTCTTCTATACAGAGCGGAATAATTGGTTAGTGTACTATATTTGGTTTTACGTAGTTTACGTCGAGCGGTCGTGTCTTGTGTACAATCCCAACATTTTTTTTTGAATAACATCAGATCTAGGGGGGTCCGGTAACGTAGTTGGATGCGGTCCTCGGCTCCATTTTTTGTGGCCCGCGGCGTGTAAGAAAAATAACCTCACATTCGACCCGCCAGTTTTTCTATCTAGGTCGAGAAGCTCTTTTTTTATTATTCATGATTAAATGTGTAAGTTTTAAATCAAAACTACCGCTGCAAAACTATTCATTTGAATTTGAAACGAAAAATTATATTTTACATAATTTGAAATTGAAATTAAACGACCGTAAGACACAGAAGGTTGATGTGAACATCGCGTTTTCAATTAGGATTGATTAGAGTTTATGTTCACGTTTAAAAAAGGAAGGCTGGTTTGCTTAATTTGTTCGGAAATTTTTGATATATTGAAGGAATAAAATCTGAATCCAAATATGAAATTTGATAGGGCCCAGTTGATAGAATTTTAATTTCCATTTAGGATGGAACAAATATTTATTTCCCATTCACCTTTCGATAATGAAGGGGTGGAAAATAAAATTAAAGGCGTAAATTGATGAAATCGAAAAACTCATTAGTTTTTTAAAGAATTTTCTATGAAAGCTCAATATTTTATTATTTTGCCGGTAAAACTTTTTCCTCCCTAATTTTAAAACTAATTTTGATGTAGCATTAATTTGCGCGGAAGACGGTGAAGAGTAAGAGTTCTCGTAGAAGATTTGTAAGCTACGTTACGTGAAGAAGCTGCTATTTTACTCTCTCACAAACGATGAAAATACTGACGTGAAAAACGTGCCGAAGGTGGCTGTCTTCATAAGAGGAATTGATGGCCATTCTTGAATGACAGAGATTGGCAGTTTTGATCCCAATGCAGGGAATAACTAACGAGAAAAACCTGACGGCTGTTAAGACCTGTGTGGAGAAACTTTTTTTCTCCTTCGAAAGCTTAAGTGACCTTACGATGGAGCAACAGCAATAACAGAAAAGAACAATGGTGTTGTGACAATTCTAAGCAAGCAAAAACAATTATATATGTATGGCGATATTTCCCTGCCATTGCATATTCATCCAAAAAATCGATATTCAAAAGTGATCAATATTTCTCAAGTATGGACGCTCGTTATTAAGACAATCAACTCTATCAACGTTAGGGAACCCAACCTTGTGAATTTCAGTGTCTAAGCCGTGGTACCATGCTTGATATATTTTGTTTTTTTCGAAAAGAAAATGGCACTATTTCTACAAGATGAAGGAAAACCACTGAACAATCCTGAATAGATGAGTTATTTAACATTTATAGCAGATATCGTCAAACATCTCAAAGACTTGAGAATAAAGCACTTTGGCACAGTGGGTTTCTGGAATCTGGTACATTTCTACAAACACTTCATGCAAATCTGCAACGTTGCATCAAATGCAACAACAAAAACAAAATAATTAAAAAGATCGTTTGAACTCAATAAAATCGCGATTAGTTTTCTAAAAAATGAGAAAAAAAAGGATTATATTGAAAATATATTAAAAGTTATGAACCGATAATTTTCTGGCCCGGAAGCAAGTATGAATTCTAAGAATTGGCCCGTGGCTTGAAAAGGTTGGGTAGGCCTGGTAGATCAACCTAGCGGTTCTATTTAATTAAGAAAATTTCAGAGAAGTCTGCTGAATGCTCTGAAAATAAATTAAGAAATTCCTGCAAAGAAGGAATACAAAAAAATGCTTTGTAATTTTGCCCAGGAATTCCTTCGGAACTTCGTCAGGAGACCATTCCTAGAAGCTCCTTCGAAAATTTATTTGAGAAAATCCCTCGAAAAGTCCTTCGTAAAATACTTAGGTGATTTCTTCAGATATTCTTCATTTCTTTATATATTTGTTTATTTCGAGAATTCTTTTAAGATTTTTTCGGAAATTTGTTTAAGAATTCTTCCGAAAATTTCTTTAGGAATTCTTACGGATTTTCTTTCAGTAATTTATATGGAGAAACCTTATAAAACTTAAGGAATTGTTTCGGAAATTTGTTTGGAAATTTCTCCAGGAATTCCTTCAGAAATTCTAACAAAAATTCCTTCACAAAATAATTTGGGGATTCCATTGTTTCGAGTTTCTTTTAAAATTCCTCAAAAACTTCTTCGGAAATAATTAAAGGAATTCCTTTGGAAACTTTTTCAGTTTTTTTAAATTCCTTTGGACTTTCTGATTGACACTCCTTTAGTAATTCCTTAGGAAAATCCACCGGAAATTCTTTGAAAATTTATCCAGAAATACTTTCGAAAGTTCTCCCAGGAATTTTAATACATTCCTGAAAAAAATTCAAGGGAATTCTCAAAAGAATTTACAAAGCAATCCCTAATTAATCTCCGAAATAAATTTTTCATATTTGAGAACAAACAAACCAAAAAAAGATGGCAAAACGTTTTTTCCCACATATTTATAAATATTCAATACACTAGCTGACCCGTCGAACTTCGTCACGCCCAAAATGAATTAGTCAGAACAAACATGTATTATGTATACAGAATTTAGGTTTTAACGTTTGCTCTGCGATTCTATTTCATTTGGCAGAGCAAACGTCAAAACTTTTTTTTTGACTTGCCAAATTGGATAGCATTTGCTTGATTAGTTCTCGAGTTATGCAGAAATGTGTATTTAATTTGTATGGGAGCCCTCCCTTCTAGAGCGGAGAGGGGTCTTAAACCACGATAGACTCATTTCCTCCACATGCCGAATTTGGTTCCATTTGCTTGATTATTTCCCGAGTTATGCAAAAATCTGTGTTTCATTGGTGTGGGAACCCCTCTTCGAGAGCGGGGAGGGATCTTGGATCATCATAGAAACATTTCTTGTCCTCAAAAGCCGCCACATGCCAAATTCGGCTCCATTTGCTTGATTAGTTCCTGAGTTATGCAGAAATGTGTGTTTCATTTGTATGGCAGCCCCCCTTTCTGGAACGGGGAGGGATCTCAAACCATCTTAGGAATTTTCCCCGGTCCCAAAAACCCTTGCATACAAATTTACACGCCGATCGGTTCAGTTGTTTCCGAGTCTATAAGGGTCAGACAGACAAAAATTTGTTTTTGTGTATACAGATTTTCACTTACATGATTTGATAGGAACATTTATTCAAAGTTATGAATGTAACGTGATAAACTGATTGCTAATTATAAAAAGTCACAAAAAAAAGCCAAAAAAACAAAATTATGGATCGTTTTCATCTTTTGAGAGAGTTTCAATCATGATGTATTGATACACGAGACTAACTATCGAGAAAAGTGTATGGATTAGTAATTGAATTCAAAGTAAGGGATGCCTACGTAAAATCCCCAAGAATTCTTTCGAAAGCTTCTTCAGTGATTATCAAAATATGCTTAATTTTGGCATATATAATGAAATTCAAAGATAAATATTCAGTTTGGTGTGTCCGTGCCCCAGATCAGTTTCGTTAGTGGAAGCCGATAGCAACCGAAATTCGGAAACGGAAGCGGGACTGGATCGGCCACACCTCAGGTATGGATGGAAACGAAATCTGTGAACAAGCATCTAGCAACTACCGTTTTGCTCCAAATTCTGAACATGGCTCATATTCCGAACAGTCGCTTTTAAATGGCCATTTTGGCGTTATTCGTGTTATTATTTTCATAGGATCTTGAATGTGTACCTTGAAGATACTGATATGCTTCGTTTCAGTTACGGCCTTGCTGACAATCCCTCCCCAGGCCTCTACGAGTTGTGCCTGTGAGATGTGGTGGGGTTAACCTCTATAAAAAGCTGCATGTATCCGCAAGTAGGCTCCAAAGCGACCGTGTGCCGCTCAAGCCAAGCCGTCCTGGTGTTAGCGTGGGACGCTAAACAGCCCTGACGCCCTTCGACGAGACAGGAGGTTTGCGCAGGCCCAATAAGCCGCCTTTAAAAACAACAATTACGAACGACGAGAGACAATACGACTCAATACAATCGGCAACGACCTGGGCGACAAATAAGGATCACGATTTGAAGCTTAGACCATGGAACTGCAAGTCGCTAGGCTTCGCCGGTTGCGACAGGATAATCTACAACGAATTACATCCCCGCTACGACGTCGTAGCGCTGCAGGAAATCTGCTGGACAGGACAGAAAGTGTGGAAAAGCGACCGAGCGGCTACCTTCTACCAAAGCTGTGGCACCCGCACCACCAACGAGCTGGGAACCGGCTTCATAGTGCTGGGAAAGATGCAGCAGGGACACTGTGCTTGAACTAGATTTTGGAGTATTATTCATTAAAACAGCTGGAACTCCAGGAGATTCTTGTGAATTCGTTTTAATCATGTTGACAGGTCTTGAAAAATAAAATCATTTACTTTGGTTGCTATAAAAAAATTCTCTTGGCCCACAACTTTTTAGCATATACTAAATGTACAACTACTCAGTTATGGGTTGTAACAAACAATGATAATTTATTCAATAACATATTTCAAGACTTACATGCCAACAGAAAGCTTCTCGAAATTTGCTTGAAATGGAATTGGAATTTTTTATTTTTAAGGTGAAAAAATAGAGCATACCAGAAAACGTCAACCGGAAAACCGGCAATTCGAAATATAAATTAAATGTCCATTGTATGTATGTATATAACGCTATGGGTCTCCGGAGTCCAAAACTTGGTGTTACCCTATATAGTATAGGCTACTCCTTTTTATCATTGTCTTCAAAGATTCATCTGGATCTAAACAACGTCTAAGGTCCCATAAATGTAACGGGTTTAGGGGGGGAGGGGGTATGGAAAATCGTGACGATTTGTGACCTAGGGGGGAGGGGGGTTATGAATTATGTGACGTCACATGAAAAAAAAACTTAAAAATCTAATGCCATAACTATTTTTCTGCGCAACAAGTGTAGTATATTAATACAGTACGCTACAAGTTGAAAAGCAGCACAAGTTTCGGTTGGAATGTAGAATCAATGAAGAAGAAGATTCGATGTAAATCCGGGCTACTCTGATCAATTTTTAAATAATTATAACTTCTGAAAATTACCTATCTAATATTATAGATAGTGGAACAAGTAGTGCAATATATAGATGAGCAAAAATATATCCTCTGTCTCCAAACGAACTGTCAAACGTGTCTCCAAACGAGCATGACGTCACGATTTCAATGAAAACATTAAGAGGTGTGATGTCATATGCGCCTGGTACACGGTCAAGAAACGAACCCAAGACATTCAAAATTAACTACTTTAAGTTTTACGCCATAAAATACAGTTTTACAGAATGGTTTTTGCAATTTTGGCACGCTACTCCTGCTACTAGGGTACGGTAAATGTCCCGTTTCTGGCCACATTGGTACCTAATGTGGCCAACCCTAAAAAATGCATATTCTTCAAAAATAATCGATCTGTTAGTAGCAGTGTTGAAGCCTTAGGGATATATCTATTATTGGAATTGATAAACCCCTCGTAAATTGCTTTATTTTCGGAGTTATTCCCAAAATTGGCAAAATTATGAGCCATGGCCAAAATCGGTACAGTTATCCTATTTGTTCTTTAGTTGTTGACAAAAGAAAAACGAGCAAATGAAATGAAGGAAAGAATATGGCTACATACTCGATTTTTTCCTGAATGCAATGTTTCCATATCATTGTCACTATGAACTAAATTTGGCTAAACCCAGACTAGCGTGTATAAGTGACAGAAAATGTATTTCATTATCTGAAAGTTGAGAACGCGTGTCAATAAATGTGGTAAAAGTAATTCAAAAAAGTTGATTGCAAGTAGATGATAATGGATTCAAAAAATGAATTATTCATTGCGTTATATAACGCATTCGTGAAAGCATATCCGGAAAAGAAAAAATCTGTGTGCCAAGAAAATGCTGTGAAGTTTTGGAATGAAATAAAAAGAGGCGAATCCGGAGACAAGCCGGGAGAAACAGTTCGGTCCAAAATTCTGCAGCTGGACGCAATCGCATTGAGCCGGAAAGGTAAATTGCTTCAGTTCTGGGGTAAAGCCGCTACCAAGCCCTCGAAAATTGATGCTGACCATACACAGCCACCTAGTGAGAACAATGCAGAATCTCATATCGATGTTCCACTAAAGCCGAGTACATCCGGTTCTCTCAAACGTCCAGCTCCGGCACAGGAAAAAATACAAACTGAACTTCACGATGTGACTGGGCAAGTTTTGCGCCTGAAAGAACGCAGCTCTGCTGGCCTGTTGACGAATGCAGAGTTTGAAGAGCTTCGTGGATTGACCAATAAAAAGACGAAACTTGAAAAGAATTAAAAACAAAATTTCTGAACAGTAAAGACAGCAAAAGCATAGGAATCAAGTGAAGTCTTCGAAGAAAACTAATTGAAGCAATCCAACACAGCAGGTTCGTTTTATCATATTTACAAAAATATGTAAAGATTATTAATACATTAAAAATATTTCCTGAAATTTCTCAGCACCAGGACAATAATTGGTCGACGTTTAGAAGAACAAACCGGAGCTTTTAAAATCGATCTGTGATATAGCTTTGCACGGTTCAGCAGCTCAAGAAAAACGCCAATATGAGAGCGTCAGAAGTGTGAAAACACTGGATGAGCTCACATCGGCTCTACGTGACAAAGGATTTCATCTCAGTAGATCCGCTACGTATCTTCGGCTGCTTCCTCGTCGATTCAACACGTATGAAGGTAAAAGGCATGTTAAAACTGTGCCTGTAAAGCTACTTCGTGCCAGTAACGCGAAGCATAGTGATCACCAGGATGGGCGGTTTTGCACTGCCACCATCAGATCTCTTGAGCAGATTGCTTCACTTGTTGGGCCAGATGAAATTGCTTTCCTCAGCCAAGATGACAAAGCAAGGGTAGTGATAGGACTAACTGCAGCTAACAAGCAGGCGCCCATGCTTATGCATGTTGAGTATAAAATTAGTCTTCCAGACCACGACTGGATTGTGGCTCAACGTCATAAGCTGATCCCTTCTGTCACAGCAGGCATTGAAGTGAAGCGCAACGGATTGGGACAACCAGAAGCTGTTGGTTACTCTGGTCCCACTTACATTGCTATTCGGTCGGGAAAACACGCATCGTCAACAGCTTACTCACACGCGGTCGACTTCAAACGGTTGTTATGGAAGAATTCGATTCGATTTTGAAAATAGATGGGCTCTAAACCCATAGTCATTATCACAGTGAGCGGTCCGGATGAAAATCCCGGTATCGTAAAGTGATTCAGGTAGCAATTCATCACTTTTGGAACACAACTTGGATGCCTTTTCTATGACGAATGCCCTAGAAGCGCCTTCAACCATGCGAAAAGAAGGATGGCCCTCTCAGCAAGGAACTAGCTGGCCTTATTATTCCTCACGATCATTTTGGTCTCACTTGGATTCACAACCGCCTTTCGATGAGGAGCTAAAAAGCGAAATTTCAAATTTGCTGGAGAAACGTTGCGAAGTATGGAATGATCTATCCATCGACGGTTTCCTACTAAAGCTGAGAATCTTCCGTGCTTCAAGTGGACCCAAGTCACACTCGAGTCTTTGCGATCAGAATTGGTTCGACGTGCATGTCAGAACCAGCCAATATTGTCTGTTGGAAATGTGATGACAGGTAATATAACAAACTTATAATAGTAATAATAAAACAAAACAATGTAATATTTGCAATTTTAGAACATGCTGCACACCACTGAGAAGTTCTCTGAAAGTACTGCCGAAACGATTTTCACCACCATTTCCGTTACAATCATCTAAGGGCCTTAAAGGTGCTAACAAAGATCAAGTTCTGCTTTCCATCAGTTTTGTCTCAACTCAATTGATGCATTTAAGATTTTACCGAAAGCATTGAGTGGATTCAAGATTCTTCCATATGACCTTTACTGTCCATCGCTCAAAACAACCCTGAAGGAGAGAGTATGTGCCATTTATTGGTCTTTATATCGCATCTCAGGTGATGTTGAAAGACAAGAAGGTCACAAAATCCACAAGCAATGAAGAAAGTTCTGCCGAGAGGTTGCTGCACGATGCCAACAAGAAGTTCTAATTCTATCAATGGAGCTGACGAGTATCAATGGATGAACGAAAGCGAAGTAGATATGAAAGAAGTAGTATTCGACGAGCCGAAGGCTGCTGAAACGTATCCTATTATCAATGTGGAATTATCTTCAATGCCGTGGATAGATGAGTGATAACAGCTCTATCACGAATCATGTTTTTATAACATTCGTTTTTTAATAAAAATTTGTGAGGTCGAAAACAAGGTACCGATAATGAAACACATTTATTAGTTGCAAAAGGGGGGTTGCAGCGTATTTTTTGGGGTTTACTGATTTGTGACCAATTGTGATAAAGGGGAGGGATTTTGAAAATTCGTGACACTTACAATGGATGCCCCTAATGCACAACTTTATTTTTATTATTTACAAAAAGCTTTAATTATCTGCAAATTAAGTATCTAATCTATTTTGCAACCCGAACAAGTTCAATACATAATATTTTTTCTTTTGTTTTCATTTACAGGTAAGTGTCTATTATACACTGTACAGGTCAACGATCAGATGAGATCTGAGAATGAGACTTAAAACTGTGTAATTATGAACGTTCAGCAGCGTCCACGATTAAATCTTGCAATAACATTAATCAGTCACTCTTTGCTCCTTATCAAAGATCTTTACCTCTACTCTCACCTTCGAACAAAAATGATAATTTAAAAGTACGTAATCGTCCGTACATAAATTTAATTATACGAACATCCATAATGCATGTAATTAATTGACTCACAGTCATAATTTATTTTCATGAGTGTTGTTGTGTTGGTAAAGCCAAATCGTACTCACACTCTTGAAACATAAAAAAAACACCTGAAAGACACACGCTCATGATGTTTGCCAAATTTCGACTGCTGACCCCTCACCGACTTGAATCTCTGTTGGCACGCTCCCGAATGTGCGATTCCCATCGGGTCCGTATCTGCCTTCTGGTGGTTGGTGGGTGGTTGCCTGATTATCGTCTGCCGACCTTCGATTTTGTTCATTTGGAAGGCATAAAATACCGCGGATGTTTGAGCACAGCAACAATAATCCGACCACAGTGCGACACGCGAGGGGCGTTAACACCTGTTTTACCATGAGCAGTAAAGGACTTGGTGGTGAATACAAATCACGATTTGGAAATCTTGATTTTCTATAATAAAGAAAAGTCAAATCTAACAATTATAGAGACTATTTCCAACTTCACACTTTTTTATTTGTTTTCAACTTACCTTTGCTATATTTGAATCAGAAAATATGCGTGTCCATTTTTTTTTACTAAAAATTCAGATCTAGTCGGTATGCCACCGTGTCAATTTTTCAACCTTTGATTAAAATAATTCACGATCCTTTAATCCCCTATCAATACAATTGCTACACCAATTTTGGATGCATCCTCTGAAAAAGTACTAACTAGCATGCAACAGCACAAGCACACATTTCCACAACCGTCCGATTTATGTGCATATATGCACTCAATTAATCGTGGAAATCACAGAAAATTAATCAGTGAGTTGCAAAATTAATGCAAACGGCAGTACACCACCATCCATCGGTGGGATTGTGGGAGAAAGGTTGTGCGGTTTTCATCTCGTTCAATTATTTTCTTTTTGAGTGATGCTGTTATTCTAATTCGTTTTGGTTTTAACACAAGGTCAGGTTAACAACGATCCAGAATAACCGAAAAAAATTAAGGATCATTCGGTAAGATAGGTTTAATGCTATTATTCGAACTGTGATCTTTAAAACTTTCTTGATTTCGACAATAATCGAAACGACAATGAGTTATAGTAAGCTTTAGTAATTTTCAATACTAAAAGCAAGTTGAGGAAATCAAAAGCAAGCTAAAAATATTAAAAGCAAGTTGTAGATATTAAAAGCAAGTTGTAGATATTAAAAGCAAGTTGTAGATATTAAAAGCAAGCCAAAGATATTAAAAGCAAACTAAAGATGTTAAAAGCAAACTAAAGATAATAAAAGAAAGCTAAAGATATTGTAAGTAAACTGAAAAGATATTGAAGGTAAGGAAAACATATCAAAAGTTTATTGGAACATCTAACTTTTAAGAATTTGTCGAGATTGGAAGTTTTGGCAAATTAGCCATACAAATGGCCGTGATTTTCAAAACTGCCAAATGTTCTCAAATTGATCTGTTGCGATGCCAAAAAAATTGTCAGAAGTGGGATTCAACCCACGCCTTCAGAGAAGACTACGACCTGGCAGCGCCTTAGACCCTCGGCCATCCGACAGATGAAGGGGGGCTGTTCTGAGCTAATCACAATCGGCTTACGTGACTCAATTTTAAATATTTCACGTCAACACCATATGATCACTATTCACCACACGTTACTTGAGCGTATACCTTATTGCCTATATGCCTTTATTTATTGAGTGGAGTTTCTCGCACACACAACAACCGGCGGCAATTTTTGACTACGTTTCCTATCTTCATTAGCGCCGTTTGTCTCTGCGCGCGCACTTGTTCATCTACTACCTACTGAGCTTGCGGCTACTATGGGGATTCGGGCCGGCCGGGCGGTGCCGGTTCACACTGTGCGAGGGTGTGTGTTAGTCGAGCTGGTAGACAATTGTGCTTAGCTGAGGAGGTGATAACGGCCTTAGTGAAACGAAACACTAATGCGGCGGTATACTATGATGTCATAAATGGAATCGATTGTGTTTTTTTGTTCATTATATGTCTGTTAGCATCGCAGCAAAGAATCAAGTCCTTAGAAAAGTTTTTGATCTACAGATCTACAGTTTTGATCTACTACTTTTTCATCTTACCTTTGAATTTCAATGTGTTCTCAGATGTTTCTATGCTTATTAAAAAAATCTCTTCAACTCGATATCATTAGTAAGAATATAATAAATACTTCATCTTTTCAAAGCTAATTTAAATTTTACCTAAACGGTCCCATGTAAAAGTGGTTTTTCGTTTGGCTATCAAGCCGTGCATGTGCAATCGAGCCAAACGGACGCAATTCAACCGTATGTACATATCTGGAGATTACCTTAAAAATCACAATCAAAATCTGATGGTGCAGCCCTTTCGTTAGAATACTGGGTATTATTGTCCAATTTCCCTACAATAGAGTTTTGCTAATGCATATGTTCATCAATCGAAAAACAGGAAAACCTTGACGTGTTATGGAAATATCATATTAGGCCTCCATATATTTTGAACACGGATAGTGTCATTTTGTCTAATACCCCCTATAAAATGCTTCCAGATGATACATTTAGAGATTCAAGGAGATCATCAAATGATTACTGTCAGTTATGGAATTTAGGACGATGAAATAGTGTTATCCTCGGACAATTCACTGTAATCTGTTTAGTGTCTGTTTTTGTCTGATGCCCCCTATAATTTAAAAATATTTTCAATAGTATAACATCAAATCAATTTTCATTTTAGGAAAATGTACTAAGATCATGAAGACTATTGTAGAGCATATCAAAGGCTATTCCTTTTTGCAAGGGTCTTCTGTTTCTCATTTTGTCCAATATCCTTATACATTGAACCTTTTTTTTACAATTGTAGAACACACAAATTGAAAACTCAGAAAATTTTGTGAAAATCGGTGAATTATCTGGACAAAGAAATTTGACTTTTCCTAGAGGTTGAATAGTGTCTGATTTGCCAAATATCTATAGTTGAATGAATTTTTAAATCAGATAGAGCAAATCAATAGTTATTAATTGGCATCTTTGTTTACTTAGTGGACTAAAAGTTCTTTTTCTTTTTGAAGTGCATCGTCAGTATGTCTCATTCTGTCTAATACCCCTATACATTGAAATTTTTTTAACGCAAAAAATATCAATTAAAGTTCAGGAAATTTTGTGAATTATTATTTTAGCAAATCACTTGAATAATAAAATAAAGCCTTAGCCTCGCATTAGCCAATTAACAGGGAGCTGGTAATGTCTGATTTTGAGTCAATATCCTATATTTAAATGAAGTTCCAATATATATGAGACTAATCAATAAATAACCTAGAACACACAAAGCAGATGATTCTGTGATTTTCACAAAATTCTTTAGTTATTTTTTAGATAGTGTGTTCGTATGCATTAAAATATTTCCTAGAAGGATATTTGTCGGAATGGGACACTGGACGGTGCATGAAAACATTATTTCTTCAATATACCACTATATTTTCGCAAGGGTCTTGATACTAGTTTCTAAGTTATTTATTGCTCTACTATATTGGAACTAAACATCTCAGGATATTAGGTGATTTAATTGATACGTTTGTGCTTTGACAGTTTCATGAAGAGCTGTAAGTTTCAAAAAAAAATCAGATATTGTTCTGATAAGGTGTTGAACAGAAAGATGGTGCAGAAGGACACAAGGACGTGCGTCAGTGGATCATAATTTTCAAAAAAAATCTCTGATTTTGAAAACGAATGGATCTCTTTGCTTCTTTGTACATTTCAATTATTACCCAATTTGTACATTTCATCGGATGTTTCAGCGGAGATCAGAAGAAAATAGCTTTGTCGGCGTGCAGGTGAAAATTTTGCAATTAATGCAGAAATAGCTTAGATATTTGTGACAGAGCATAATTAAAAAGTCTCATTTGGAAATACGACGTTTCAAAAATCATACAAGACTTTATTTGAAGGATTGACGTAATTCATTTGAAAATGTTTAATTTTGAGATCATCTATAAGTTCACTTCAAGTTGTTTCGATTTAATAACATGAACGTTGAATAGGAAGTGAAATTTCAGACAATTCTCAAAAAAGGGTAAAAAATAGATGTTTTTTTTGGGAAAAATAAAATAGTTTTATGAAACTTTTTGTACTCTAATGCAAGACCATGGTAAAAAGTCTGGTCTAGAAAATTTTCTGACTTCTCTGAGCATAGGTATAAGTAGTCCATAGATCTAGAAATGCAAAAATAACAATTTGGTTTTAAAACATCGCAGTTAATAATGAAATGCAAACGAAGAAAAGAAAGCTTAACTTTTTCAAGGTAGTAAATTTTTTTAATTTTGAATAGCGCAATCACAGAACAACATGAAAGCTTTTGATTGCAGTATCAATTAATTCATGAAAATACTGTTGGAAAAGATGCTGAAACTCATTCTGATAAGATTTTGACTTTTTAATGTTCGAGAAAATATGTACCTAGTACTTCTTCTACTTCTACTTTCTACTACAAAGTATGAATGACCGAAATATTATCAAAATTCAAGCGTCCTTAGGGCACACTCTTAATGTTCTCGATACATGTTGAGATCAACGAAATCCATGGTTAGGCACAAGTTCACTGCATGATCTTCCATACTCCGGATCATCGTATTCCCGCAGTGGTTATTTTCTAGGACGTTATTATGTCAATCTCTCGAACAAATGGCATTCATGGGTACCTAAGAGACGGATTCACGATACTGCGGCGTATTTCTCCAACGAAATCGATAAAACCGGTGCGAAAATTTTACCGTGCGGAAACGTGTGAAAGCCATCTTATTTATTTTCTTACTTTGGCAGATGGCACAATCGATATAGAATATTTACATGAAGACATGTAAAGTTTCCTGGTTTTCATAAACTATTAGTACAGCTGGTAATAATGATAGTAAAGTAATGCTCTATTGCGGATGATGTCATGCTCCTATTATGTGTATGAAATTTGACGCATGTTTGCGTTGGAAATCGAGTATGCTCTCGTGAGTTGCATTTCGTGGTTCTCCAAAGAGTGATCGCAAATCTACCCACTGCATACAAACTTGTGGAAGATCCTAGACAAAATAGAACAAGCTGATCCGACATTCTATATTTTGAGTCGACTCTGCCAAGCTTAGGTTCTACCGTTTTGACTCAAATCCCGAACAAGACTCATATTCCGAACTCTGGCGTTTTAGGATCCTAAAATTAAAAATTTCTTGGTTTTCAATTCAGAGGATTAAGATTATAAATGAATTCAAGGTCCTCTAAAAATAATAACATGAAAAACGCCAAAATGGCCATTTAAAAGCGACTGTTCGGAATATGAGCCATGTTGAAGTTGATATTTCGTTTCATGATTTCGGTTGCTATCGGCTTCCACCAACAAAACTGAGCTGGGACACGGACACACCAAACTGAATATTTATCTTTTAATTTAATTATAAACGCCAAAATTACGCTTATAAACAAGAATCGTTGAAAAGGCTTCCGAAAGAATTCTTGGCGATTTTACGAAGGCATCCCTTACTTTGAACACTAATTCATAGACTTTTCTCGCCTCGGGGATCAATACATCATAATTGAAACTCTCTCAAAAGATGACCATCCATAATTTTGTTTTTCGTCAATCTTTTTTTATGATTTTTTTATAATTAGCAATAAGTTCATCATATTACATCCATAATTTTGAATAAATGTTCCTATCAAACCATATTAGTAAAAATGTATTGAATATTTATGGATATATTGAAAAAAAAAAAACGTTTTGCCATATTATGTTGGTTTGTTTGCCCTCAAGTATGAAATTTTGGATAAAGCTATGTTCATTTAGAATCCGGAATCATTTATTGTATTGCAGCGGCACGGACGGTGACCGCTGCAGTCTTTTCAGCGGTTTGTCTACCTAGGCGCCTCTTGCTGTGGTATAAATTTCACGAAGTTTCGTGCAGCGTGTCAAAATTATTCCAGATGGAAGCCGAAAGGAGAAAAAGTCCACACCACGTTGATAATCCTGTCATCGACGATAGAACCTACGTCAAAATGGATTTCGGACAGCTTCCTGCAAAAACTATTTATGGTGACGGCACGAGGAGTAGTTCCTGCGAAGTTTAAGTTTGCTTTTGGACAAACTTGCGAAAAAACGGATGTTGTGAGGGATATCAACTGTGGGGCAAAGACCTAAGTGTTTGTGACGAATAAGACGAAAGACTTGAAGCTGTATAAGGATGAATGTCTCGAAAACCGCGGTCGACTTTCCATAAAGCCCATAAAGGTCCCGTGAAGTTTGGCCAGATTTGACGAGTTGCCACCACAGCCGGGAAGTCATCCAGTGGTACCGCAGTAATAACGAAGATTTCATCGATAAAAACATAAATCCATGCAACTGCCCACAGCTCCGGCCCATCAGAGTATTTTGGGCAGTAATGAAGCGGAGACTTAATAAAAGTGGAAAAGTGGAAAAACGCTCGGACGCGACTCAGATGACCAAAATGTTGAACAAATGTGCCAAGAGTTGACTCCGGAGGTGTGCAACTTTTGATGAGAGGAATAAAGAAAAAGGTGCGAATTTTCACTAGAAACAAGAAGAAATTATTTGTACCTATAATTTTTTAAAGTGCAGTAATACCCTTGTTTTGATGTATTAACCTTATTTGTGGGTCAATCCGTTACCGAGATACAGGTGATTTTATTATTCCGGATTCTAAATGGACATAGCTTTACTGTGATGAAAAACATGGACATCTGACACATAAAATACCATCTTGAACAAAACATGTTGATCACAAAATTAGAAACGCCATATGCAATCTAATACTTATGCATCTATTAAAATTCCATAAGCAATTCTTGCAGAGATCTAAGAGTTTATTCCAAAGATTAATTAGGGATTGCTTTGTAATTTTTTTTTGAAAATTCCCTTGGAAATTTTTCAGGAATGTATTAAAAAGAAAAAAAAATCAAAATTACTGAGGATTTTTCCAAGCAATTCCTGGGACAACTTCCGAAAGAATTTCTTGGTCAATTTTCAAAGAAATTTTTGGTGGATTTAGTAATTTATAAAGGAAAGGAATTTTTGTTAGAATTTCTGAAGGAATTCCTGGAGAAATTTCCAAACAAATTTCGAAACAATTCCTTAAGTTTTTGGTTTCTCCATATAAATTACTGAAAGAAAATC
This sequence comes from Armigeres subalbatus, assembly GCF_024139115.2. Lineage (NCBI taxonomy): Eukaryota > Metazoa > Arthropoda > Insecta > Diptera > Culicidae > Armigeres > Armigeres subalbatus. The sequence continues at coordinate 185,074,424 of NC_085139.1, forward strand.
CGTAAGAATTCTAAAGAAATTTTCGGAAGAATTCTTAAACAAATTTCCGAAAAAATCCTAAAATAATTCTCGAAATAAAAAATATATGAAGAAATGAAGAATATCTGAAGAAAACTCCCAAGTATTTTACAAAGAAATTTCCGAGGGATTTTCTCAATAAATTTTCGAAGAAGCTTCTAAAAATTCCTGGGAGAAATTCCAAAGCAATTCTTAGAATTCCTTCTTTAAAGGAATTCCTTAATTCATTTTCAGAGCATTTTTCGAAGGGAAATCTGGAGGAATTTCAAATAGAATTTCTGGAGGAATTTTTGATTGAATGGCTTTTTTTGAAAGCCCTTTTCGCAATATTTTGAATTGATAATTGCTGCAAAAAATCTATAGGCCTATGGCACATTTGTTTGTCATTTGGTGAGCGGTGGATCAATCGCGATTGTTCCTTTGTTCGATAGATTCAGAGTCGATAGCTATTAGAGGACGTAGGGTCCTTTTTCCGGGTTTCTTGATTGACATCACTTTAGCTGCCTTTCTGTCCTAAGAGAAGTATGTATCTAATCTGGAGCCATTGATTGGGATTCACGGCAAGGTGATAAAAGAACTGTATACTCATGTGCTTCTTCTCTTTTCTTCTTTATTGGCATTACATCCCCCCACACGGGGACAGAGCCACCTCGCAGCTTAGTGTTCATTACTCTAGCATTGCGAGGTTTCTAAGCCAGGTTACAATTTTTGCATTCGTATATCATGAGGTTAGATAATGATACTTCTATGCCCAGGGAGTTGAGACAATTTCCAATCCGAAAATTGCCTAGACTGGCACCGGGAATCGATTCAAAATCTTTTTTTCTTTAACGGGGGTAATGGAAATCTGCAACCAGACACCTGGGGAGGCGAACCCAGATAGTGTGGTGATGGGATCACCACTCCCGACCCACTAAAACCAACTCCACCAAAACCAACTCTCCGACACTCCCCATGCAACACATTTGCACAAGACACATTGCACCCTTGCCAACACTCACCTCCTATGCCTGAATGATTGCAAGAGGACTACCAAGTACCCTGCAGGGTACCATGCCGCCATCTCACAACGTAGACAGTCCTCATTCAGTATGGTGTTCACCCCGTCCTGCAACAGGGTGGCATCACTTGTCTACCAAGCCGGAGGCGGCCCTAGGTTGGTGGCTCCTACACACTCGTTTTTATTTCTGCAGCTCGGCAAAAATCCGCACAGCCGTGCGCCAGCAAAATACAAAACTGATATTCCAGCAAAATGATGTTTGTTAGCTGCTTTTCGGCAAATCATTTGCTGATTATCCCAATTTTGACAGATATCTCGGCAAAAAACATGTTTGCTGGGGCACGGCTGTGCGAATCTCGGTAAAAGTTGACCATTTTGCTGAGATCCCGGTAAAAATATTAAGTGTGTATGCCGCTTTTGACCAGAGCTGTTGAATTTTACCACACCTGAGTTTCGACCATATTGATTCATAGGGTAAAAAATTGTTGCGGTAATACCAAAATGAATTTTCTCATCAATCGGGTGAGAGAATTCGTTCCCAAAATGGTGTAGTGTTCTTCTTCGAGATCTATCTGGAGAATCGAATGGTGTCGTTATAAGTATCCGATACTGAAGCAGCGGCCTGATTTTGTTGTTCCTTGGACCGGCAAGTACCGTCGGTACAAGCGCATAGTGAGCACAGTGCTGTCCTCCGAGAGGTAGAAAGAATCACCAGACGTTTGCTTGTGGGGTAAGGGTTCAACATTGCCACATCCTGGATGGGAGCCGTTATAAATTGAAGGTTGCGGCAAGTGCCGAAAATGCTTTCTTGCACAGACGGTGTAGGCATACGGAGCAACATACAGTGGTACTTTTTTGTTATCGGAGGGAGGGGGGGGGGGCGGCGACGTCTTCTTGAGCTTGAGCCCCACGAATGATTTTTGTTGACGCCTGTCAGAATCGGCTACTGCCTTCCGATATTGGAACCTCACTTGACGCACTTAGGCTCCCACAATGAGACTTATAGTGACGCCAGACTTATAGTGACGCGACCACGCGATGCGACGTAACAGTGCAATTTGATAGTTCATTGATAATAATTGTTATTCCTTTGCGTGAGTCGCGTCGCATTGTATGTTTACTCTGGCGGGCACCTTAACATGGCACCAATGCGAGGTAACTGGCGCACTGCGTGACGTCGCGCTTCTATGGATGGTATATTTGTGCCCCCGATAGTTTTATAATCGTAGTTTGTAGTTTTAAAGTTTGTAGTTTTGCAGGCTCCTGGACCATAGTGCATTGGCAGATGATTACATTCAATGCTCTCATAGCTGCCGAAGAATTCCTAGTTCAAGGGATTTTGTTCAAGTGATGTGTCGACTAAAGCCCTATCTCTACCAATTAAACGCGCATTCCTATCGAATGATGATCGCTGACAATCGATGTGGCATATAGATGCCGCTCACTCTTTTCATAAAAAATAATGGAATTTCATCTCATTTTCAATTTCTTCATCATGAAAAGATATAAAAAGGTTGTAATGGAAACCAAATCTTTAACAATAATCTTATTATTATTATTACTGGGAGTTTCTATCAGTGGCCGTCAGCGGTGAAGGACAAGTGTCGTATAAAATAATATGGGCCAATTGAGCATAAAAAGGAATTTTTACAATTACAAAAACCCATACACCCCCGAAAATAATTATAACACCATCGCTGGTTTTACATACAAAACGGTCATGTTTGAGGATCAATATTTTGATTTCTAGCGATTAGATTAAATTCGTATCCCAGCCTAATGATATGAATTTATAATTATTTGGCTTTATAATTATTTTCAACTAAAACGTTCCTTTTCAGTAAACATGCATAAAAATAACAATCAATGAGTATGTTCCGATTTTACCACTTCCGATTTTATCACGCTCGATTTTATCACGCTCCGATTTCGTCAACAAAATTATTCCGTTTTTTCAACACGAAAATTTATTTATTTTTTTAGATTTAGCTTTTAAAATACAATAACTTTTTGATTTTTAGCCAAATGGCTTTCAAATTTTCATTACGACACAGTCAGATGAAATAACCAAAATAAATAAATAATATTTCAAGCACTAGGTATTAAGGCCGTAACTAACAGGAGATTCTTTTCCGATACCACCGCATTGAAGTAAAAGTGACAAGATGCGGGTCGTTTCACTTTTATTCCTTCAGGATGATGTTATCTGGCGTTCTGATATAACTGAAAAATCGTTGAAATATTTTTTCGGATGTTCTAGTCGTTCAAACTGTCCTGGAGTACATATCCTCAGATATCAGGAAATATGTCTACAAACAAATGGTCCTAAGCTAAAGATATGTCCAAAAATATCTATGTAATCATAAGACTGAATTGATCGAGTTTTGAAGAAACGTCAACTATTTCAGAGTCTCCAAAACGTCCTGGAGTTCAGAACATGTGATCTTCTCGATTAGCCAAGCCCTGAACGATGTATTCGTGCATAGTTGAACATATTAGCAGGTACTGGTACACTGAGCGGATATGATTTCACTCTAATTTTACACGCAACTACAGGCCATACCATTTCTCCAAAACATTCTTGAGTTCGATACAGTTCAGAACATGTGATCTATCCGATCAACCAAGTCCTGAACGATGCAACCGGGCATCGCTGTACATCTCAGCAGGTGCGTCGAGCTGGTAGGATATCACTTAATTCTTTTACAAGCTACAGTGGACCCTCCACGAGCTGATGTTCTAAGACTCGATATCGAATCGAACAAATGATGTCGTACTATTTTTTTAGGTTGCTCTAATAGTCGAACAATTTTCAAAGAACTTCTATTCCACATCTCGATACAGACTGAATTACATCTCTTCAAATGTATCTCAGGTCACTTCAATAGCAAATTTTCAAAACGACTTTTACCTATCCAATGAATGATGTAGATATGATATCCCAGTGATCCATTAGCTTATGACTTAATCATCACATGTACTACCATTGCAGGCCTTTAGGTTGGCTAAAATATCCTGGAACTCGTATTGTTTGATGTAATCATCCAAGTCCTTATACGCCTTTACAAAAAGTCCGCAGTCAAATTTTTCGACACAAACACCTCCGTTATTGTGCATCTAGTATCTAGTAGGACTTTGGACATATTCTTCTTCTAGTTTTTCTATGGCTCTACATTCCAACTGGAACGTACGGCTTTTCAACTTAATATTCTATTAGCATTTTCAGGAGAATTTGGTACTCATATGACTATCGCTTTTTTTTGCTCGCTATTTTGTATCTTTCTCTATAATTCTAATGTTCCAGCAATCGCTAGAACCATGAACCGTTTCCGTTTATATTTTATACCTTTTTTGACTATTCTAGCAGTAGCCACTAGAATTGAAATGAACAAAAAAATCTTCCTACATCCAATTATAAACTCTATCAATTGCTTTCTCCGACTACCATTGGTAGCTCGTTAACCAAGACGAACCTCTGCCCGTCAACCTCACCCGATAATCCAATAAAATTCCGCATTGGGCTTGCCAGAACTGTACATTAAAGATGAGTGGCTAGTCCCAAGCAAACATCTGTTGTTCCCTGTGCAAGAACAGCTGATCTGGTCATAATGGAGTAGCATCTACGGGCAGTCAATCAAGCTCAAGCTATAAGCATTTCCTCAGTTATTAATTGAAAATTTGTCTATGCCCGAGTATGTATCTTGTGGGTAAGTACAAAATGCTGTTCTAGGGAATCTAGAATGTTTCCACCAAGAAACATCCTAGACCGGACCGAACCTTACTCACCATCTCGGATTGACAATCCTGCGTTTACGCTCAAAGACTAACTGAAGACCCTTAGACATCTTATGATCATGGAAATAGAATCCTATGCTTTTGAACCGGATTTGATACGTATTCCAGAGAATTGAGTTTACATTTTGGATATATTGAGTCTATGCAAAAATAAGAACATAGAAAAACCTTGATTAATTAACTCTGATTCTAAGCTGAACTGCAGAATGTTTTGAGTACCTTGAACATCCCAAATTCAAGCAAATTCGATTTACATGGTGCGTATATCTTATTGAATCAGGTCTGGTACATATCGATGTTGAGGTCTTTGCAAAACCATTGGTTGTCCGATAGATATTTTGGGTTGAACTTGGTAACGTTTTGGAGTACCTTGAACATCACGTATTCGAGAAAATTGATGCGCATGTGGTCGATACCGTAGACTGAAATCGAGAACGTTTTGGAGGACCTTGAGCATCTCATATTCAAAAAATTGATCACTGTCCTTACGATCAAGATGACTAAACTTGATTGAGTATTTATATTTATTAAAGAATGTGATACAGGATCCTAATATTCAAGTTTACCCTGCAAGCTGTCAGAAGCAAATTTTCCCAAGGTTTTGGATATCTAGGTCTTCATGGTATAGTCAACTTGACCACCAGTATTATTCCTGGTAGCGACATCCTGTTGAAGATTTTCTTACAGATCTTCCATAAATTACGTCACGCTCTCAGTGGAGGAGTCATTTTTTTGATATTTGGGTAGCGACATCCTGATGAAGATTTTTCTTACGGAACTTTCATAATACGTCACACTTTCAGTGGGAGGGATTTTTTTGATATTTCTACAAAAATGAAACGATTAAGGGATGACAGATTGAAAATCTATAATTTTTGCTGACATAATTTAAGGACGTTACCTTGTGTACTCCTACTTGACAGAACCGTCAACGTAACCAATGATGTTCAATATACAATAACGGTCTCTTTTCACTAACCCTTGTCTCCACGAGCATGTTCACGTGGTTTATAGACAGTCCTTAGCATTTAAAAATGTTAGAACCTACAAATCTAACATTTTCCCAGCAATACATCATTTTTACTAAAATTTTAGCAAAAAAAATCGTCGAAGAAAATTATTCCGATTTTGTCACTGTTCCGATTTTATCAACTGAAACGCAGGGACCGTGTTGATAAAAACGGAACATAACTGTAATTGAAAAATCATATCATTTTAGGCTGGGATACGAAATATGTCCATAATCTAATCGCTTGAAATCGAAATATTAACCCTTTAACATCCCTAGTAACATTTTGGTTTTATACTGGTTTATAACACTCTTGTAGAGTAAATTATGGTCTTCAAGAGCGTTATAAAACTTAAAATGTTACTTGGGATGACCGTATATAAAACCAGCGGTGGTGTTATAATTATTTCCATGGGTGTACAGGTTTTCACTTAGTGAATTCTTCCTACAGATATATATGAGCATATATTCGATTTCCCGACTTCAAACCCCATCGCGATCTAATTTCTAATCTGATATCTCAACTTCGCGCTCACAGCCGTCTAATTTTGATTCATCATCGTCCGAAGGCAACCATAGGAAGGTACCAATAAATCACCGACGTCCCTTTTCGTCAAACGGGATAACCTTGCAGTTTACACCTTCATACATTCATCACCCTAAGTCTCCTTCAGTATCGTCTCTAGACTCTTATGTTGAGGTGACGTATCCAACGCCCGCCGCATTGGCGATATTGATTCAATACACCGCCTAAAACCAAAATCGCCGCAATTCTCTGCGCTACACTACCTGCTAAAAGATTGATTCGCTCTTTCAATACAAAACGATACTTTTTGCCATGTATCAACAGGGTTAATTTGTTTAAAGCATATTCAGGAAAGTTTCATGATTTGATAAGATCTATATTAAATATTCATTTGAATTCAGGTCTAAACCCATCATTATGTTACAAATTTTCTTTTATGGTGCATTGCAATAATTGTTCAAGCGGCTCCAAACTGCTGGCGACACTGTATATCGCAATACTGGTGCATCCTGGCCAGCTTTGGCACCATCTAATAATGCATAACGCATAGACCTGTCTGTTCCGAAGCGGATGGTGGATTCAGTTAAGTTTGTCAACGCATTCTTCGAGGTTTCGGTCTGCTATACGCGTTGATGCGGCCACGCCGAAGCTCGGACAACTCGTTACCAGAAGCGCCGGCGGAGGTCGAATCACGTATTTGTATGTTGTCAGCCGCACGCGCCCAGTGTAGCAGGAACACAAATCCTGGTGGTTTTGCAAGGGTGGCAGCAGAGTGTCATAAATCACGCGAATATCCTAAGAGTCATTAGAATTGTGAGCCGCGGCGTAGTGGAAACGGTGGTGCGGCAAACGACGACGACGGTGCGTTATGATTTGCAATCTCCGACCATCCGGCCGAAATCCGACAGCTAACTGACTTATATGCTGCGGTTATGAATCAAGGATTCAATCTCCAATATTGGTTTCTGGAAGGCTGTTTGTTATGGGGCGTCGCTGATTCGAGGAACAGTCGTAGGCTAGTTTTCGTAATAAAATTACACTTATGACTTATTAATTAATTTTCAGTAGGTTCGGAATCTTATTGGCAACACTCACAAGTACAAGATTGTTTTTGAAGCCAATTGCAAATAAACATTCTGTTACAGATTGTGGATTTTTTAAAGCTTGTTTTTTTTTTTATTTTCCAACTTCTTCAACTTACCTTGATCTCTTTATCCACATGAATTCTTTTGGACAAATCGTGATTTTGAATTTTAATAATTTACACGACTT